>NW_010284923.1:0-1324 GCF_000690775.1 Eurypyga helias
AACCATTCTATGATTCTGTGATTCGATGGTTGGGCTGGAACAGCTCTTATCAGTGATAACTGTGTTCATGTTGCTCAATTCTAGCAGTCCTGGAGCAAAAGAAGATATTCAGAAGATAATTGAGCAGTGACAGCTAGCAGTAGATGGGCTAGGTCATGAATTGTGTTTGTCGTTTTGGAATTAATTATTCCGTTCAGATTTTTTTCCTGCTTTTTTAAAGTAATGAATGTTTAAAACACACACAAAAGAAACAAATATTTGGCAGATGCACTATTCAATAGTGGTGTGAATGCTTGGTCTGCAAATACATAAAGATTAATTATGTATTCAGTAAAATGTTTTTGAGTCCCTTCTTTATTGCTAGCAGAAGACCACAGCAGTACTAGAGAAATCAAGTAACATCGTGGTTATATGAATGATGGAAATTGCTCACACACAAAGAAAACCAGTTTTTTTCATTTTTCAGATCAAACTGAGACCTATTTGTAGGACAATATTTTGAGTGTAGCACACAGCATAGCAGTAGGTAAGAGCTGCAGCAGCTTTTCAAAGTCCTGAGAAACTCGTTGTTAAAAGGCATCAGAATGAAGAACTAAGGAAATGGCTATGTAAGTGACATGCCTTGGCTACTAGCATCCCATTTAGAAGACCTCAGAATGATAGAAGGTGAAGGATATTATGTCAGTTGTTTCCTGGAAACTAGGCAGATGCTGTTCATTCTAGTTCAGAGCCCTTTGTTATTCACAAGATATTGGAAAGTTCATTCTCAGTTATGAGAAAAACATATATATAAGTTAGAAAAGGAAAGAGAAGTGGAAGATGACTACATGCAGAGGGGGTGACACTGTGGAAAGAGAAGATGAAGGTTGAGGATCGTGATGAGAAGGATAGGAAAGATGAGAAGATAAATGCATTGATTAAGGACATGATTTTGATGATCGTTATTGCATAAATTAATCCTGAGAAAATAATTGGTAAAACTAGTAAACCAAAATGGATGTCATTCAACCTGAAGTCACTGTCTTTTAAATAACTTTTTAAAATATTTTTTCATTATTTCTATTTGGTTGTTATCATCAACAGCCTGTTGCTTGTAGCACTATTTAAATATCAAGGCTAATCTTATAGATACAGCTTTTCCCTGAATTATGAGTGCAGTTCCTGCTAGGGTAATATTCAATTAAACCTTTATAGTAGTTAAATTCTTCTGTATAGGTAACAGCTCATTCTCGAGAGATTATGTAGCAGTGCAGCAGAAAGTAATGTAGGTTAACAGTTGGGAACCAAAACTTGTAATTGTGGAATCATAGAACCACAGAATGGT
>NW_010284924.1:0-1322 GCF_000690775.1 Eurypyga helias
GGCCTCTGTCGAGAGGGAGAGAGGAGGAGGAGCGGGCCAGCTCTTGGGGCAGGGGTCATTCCCCTGGAATTCTGCGCTGGTAGAAACACGGCATAAGCTGTAACGAGTGGTTCCCCTGCTGCTAGGATAGGAATACTGCCTGTGGAGAAGGGGGTTGTGGTGCCCGTAGGCTGCCTTCCTGTGGGTTTCTGGAGCCCACCTCTCCTGCTTTCATTGCCCGTGCTTCGGGTGTCACCCACCCCAGCCTGTCCTCGGGGTGCTTTGCTGGGGCCGCAGTCCCAGGACACAAAGCTTTTGGTGGAAATGCTGGAGCCAGGGGATCCCTGGGCCTTTCACCCCCATCCTACATCACAGCCTGTGCTCTCAAGCCCTCGAACTGCCGTGCAAAGCCTTCTTGGGGGTCAGGGGGAATTGCTTGAGGGAGTTTGGTTGTAAACTGAATGCAAAAAATGGTGAAAAAGGAAAGAAACCAACCCAAAATGCGTCTCCATAGAGAGCTGGAGGAGAGATGGGAGGAAGGAATTCCTTAGCTGTGCTTTTTTTTAAAGAAAACATCATATTGCTGAACTTTAGCAAAGCTAGGTATTGCTTGATGGTCCTGATTGCATTTTTCAGAAATTAAATAAAAGACAGAGTGGGCCCCAGGGGCAGTGCTGAGGGAGATTTGGCCACGTCCAGGTTGTGAGAGATGCTGTAAGGGGCAGTGGAAATGCAGTGCAGCTGGCGAACTTAAAAAATAATAATAAAACCCAATACACCTCTGTGTTATGGAGTGTCTTTCGTACAACAAGTATCCCAAAATGCTTTATATGGAATTAAAACCAGATTTAATTTGAAGAACAGGTAATTTTGTTTATTTAAGGGAAGGAAAAACATGGGATGTTAGGTTGGACTGAGGCTGGTATAAATCAAAACCAGTTCAACTGAAGTCAAGTGGCTTAAAATATAGATGCTGTGAAGGACGCAGGATTATAATCTGGGCCCTTTTGCGTTTACAGCATGTAATCGTGGCTCTTTGGAGGAGGTCAGGTAAAGGATCTCCCCTTTTTCACTGTATTTAATTTTTGGCCTTAAATTGAACGCATTAATTCCTTGTGTTGTTATTTCTTGCTTTTGTCGTGATTCCTGGTAGACTATGGCTGTTCCAAACGTTTCCTCTTTAAAAAGGTTTTGGAGACAAAAGAGGGAAAAAAGCAAAGGGGGAGGGGGGGGAAGGTTACTCTTCCATGCCTTTCCTGCCGCTGGAAGATCCCCTCTCCTCCAAGAAAAATGAAAGATGGGCTACAAGGAATCTAATGGAACTGCCTGGCCAAAAAATAAGG
>NW_010284925.1:0-1283 GCF_000690775.1 Eurypyga helias
CTCTCTAGAGAGCATGTGCAGAACAGGAGGGTTTGAGGTCACCCGTCTGTGGCGCTGAAGACAAGCTCTGCCTTGAAGAGGGAAGTTGAATAGTGGGGAATCATGCCTGGTGTTCCAGCAGCAGGAGGTTGCTGATCAGGGGACTTTGTGCTTGCCTGGTCTTTGTCTGCATGGCTGTTTAGCTTCTTGCCAAATAATGATTTACCATGTTTTGAGTCAAGTGTGACTAGAGAGGCACAGGTTCATTTCTGTTGTATTTCCTCAATTCTCTCACCGGTGAGGATGAGCAGGACGGATCGATTGCGACAGCAGTAAATATTGGATCAGAAAAATGTATCCTTTGAATTCTCAAGTGACCCAGGCTTTTTGGAAGGAAGGCAGCTTCCACGGTGGGTTTCCCATCCTTCCTTATCCCTGTTGGTACCCGCTGTTTCTTTAGGGCCACATTTAAGTTGGCGATTCATTTTTCTTGTAGCTGACCTGGCTCACAGTGGAAGTTAGAGGTCCATCTGCTCCTTGCCCCGTGTGCAGAGCTGAGGCTGATCCTCTCTTCTCTCCTCCCTCCCTTCCTTCCCTCTCCCGCCCGCACAGCCTTCACAGAACATGCTGCTTATCTCTCCCAGAGCATCAGCTTGAATGTTACCTGGTGTCCAGAGAGGTAAATCACATCAGGAGTTATTAAACGTGCAGCTGAAACCGAACTCCTGTGAAACTTGTAAGGCCACGGAGCAGATGAAGTTTAATGGTGAACAAGGACCAGGTATCCCATGTTTTTCCACACAGCAGTTTGGGATGTTCCTTGAGCTGACCAGCTGGCAGCCTTAAGGCAGAAGCAGGTTTTATCACGTAATTAAAAAGCGCAACCTAAATGATTCTTGTCCCTACCTTATTGGTGGTCAGGGGGAAGGGGCAGCGGAGGAGACGCCCACTCGCTTTCTCATCCTCCTCCCAAAGCTTTTGCCCCACTGCAGGAGGCAGGACGTGAGACTGTGGGGATCCTCGGCACAAGCTGCCTCATCCCTTCCCAAGCCTGCGGCCGGTGGGACGGGCAGCACCATTCCCGACCCACGAGCTGGGAGCGACCCGTAGGGAGCCAGTGGGATGCCCGGCACCGCTGGCTGTCGGCTGCAGACACGGGGCTGCGGATGTCACCGCACTTGTACGCTCATGGAAGACACAGGTGTCCGGTGTGGAGCTGTAGTGAAGCCGCTTCAGGAAGCTGAACCAGGTGTTGGTTTTCTTCCTCTTGGGTTTGTAGAGGTTCTACAGATTTTTTTTTTTTT
>NW_010284926.1:0-1309 GCF_000690775.1 Eurypyga helias
GCTTGCTCTTTCCTCTTGGCTTGAGTAGGAGGATATGTAACCCTCCTGCACTGTGCAGTGGACATCTCGCAGATGCCCCCAGACAAGGGGGTTGTTTCCTCCCATGCAACTGCAGCAGAAGCTGTGAAGGCTTCTCAGACAGGAGTAGCAGCAGCTCTCCTGTTCTCACCAGGTGTTTACTGTATGTGTCTCCATGCAGCAGCTGAGCCTCTCTGGTGACAAAGCGAGGAGCCCAGCAGTTCAAAGCAGTGCCTTTTCCCAACGAGTCAAATGTCCTCGTTTAGCCTATGCGCCATGTAAAGCGATGGTGGCATTTCACGTGTAATGCATACCTCATTAAGAAAAATAAAAAGCTTTGTAGCATTTTATGTGACATTTCCGTGCTTCTTCTAACTGTGCATTTTGCTGTCTCCCCAGCACTGGATTCCAGCGCAGGAGAAACTTGGATAAAACCTGCGTGCCCTGACACAGTCTCATGAGCTGCATTAGCGAGCATAGTCAGCGTTACCCCTCGTGGCACTGGGAGACGGCATCTGGTAACTGGTGCCCTGTCACTGCAAGAGGGATGTATACAGCCAGGAGACAGTCCAGAGGAAGGCTGCTAAAACCATCAGCAGCTGGAGTACACAGCGGATGAGGAGAGGAGGAGAGAGCTGGGCATTTTCAGCCTGGAGGAGGTGAAAGAGGGATCTTTCACTGCACAGAAGGGGTCACGGGAAGACAGAGCCGGGCCTTTTTCAGAGGTGCACAGCAAAAGCACAGGAAGCTACAGGCACAGCTTGCCAGAAGGGAACTTGTACTTGCGTGTAAGGTACAGCCTTTCGCCCCCAGCAGCTGCGCCGCCCGCAACGGCCCAGGGAGGAGTGGTGGGTCTTTGGGCTGTGCTGTTCCAGCCTCACTGAAAGTCAAAGGCAGCAGAGAAGTTCTCCTGCAAGTAGGTTGTAGAGAAATAACATCCACCTTTCTAGCTCAAACAAAAAATAGAGGTTAGAGAGGCGAGAGCAGGGTGATAGCTCCCATGGTCAAGGGTTTCCAAGAACATCCCCTCTCCCCTGAATCCCTGCCGTCACGATAAAAGGCTGGAAAGGCAACAGCAGTGGATGAAAGGGTGGGATTTCCTTGCTTCTAAAGCCCACATGATCTTGAGATGTGACTCTCCTTTATCTTTGCAGTGACAATACGTGCCTTTACAAACAAATACACAATGGTATATGTGACCATGGTGCCTTTCATCTGGCCATATCTGCCAGATCATCTATGGCCCTGTAATTCTGTATTTGCTGGTGTTCTACCGCTGTCTGCTGCTTTC
>NW_010284927.1:0-1324 GCF_000690775.1 Eurypyga helias
CCTGGCTGAATCCAGCACACAATACTTCAGTTGGATTTCTAGTGCACATTAACCAGAGTAAAACATCCCAAGAACAAACAGTTACCTGCAGGTTTCCTGCTAATTACAATCACTTAAGTCCTCTGTAATACAGTCAGAGTGTCACGGTGTGCACAAATAACAAGCAAATGTAAGCTTTTACAGGCCCCTAAACATTCATTTAAATCTGGCATTTCCTCATGTTCAAAGTTCAACTGTACACGTTATGTTTTTCTTAGCATTTAAACACAGATGCTGTCCCTGCCCAAACAGAAATCCAAAATATAAAATCAAAAATAATATAAAATATGCTGGTTGTTACTATATCTCACACTCCCAGGACCTGAGGCCTGACCTTGCAGCACCACAGAAGACCGGTACGCCCCGGTAGCCACTTGTGTATCACAAAGTTTCCCAAGCACTCAGTAGCTCATGCAGCCAGACCTCAAGCCTACAGATTTCATCCAGAGGAGACATCACAACTGCCTGAAAAAGCTTAATTTTCTTCTTCCTCAGTAGTTTCATGCCAGCTGAGGACGCTTAGCCCACCTCTCTTGCCCTGGCTATTGGCACAGGCATTCTCTGATGCGTCCAACAACTGCATGGGCCTGGCAAGGTCTTGGTTTCAACCACCTCCAGAACGCAAGTGGCAGGAGAGGAACAGTCAGCAAAGCCCGAGCAAGGCTGGGCAGCAGGAACACACCCAGTAAGTCCCATTTTTATCCCAAAGGCTTCCCTTAAGTAATTATCAAATCCTTGCACAAGCAGGGCCGTAAGAGTTTATCAGTAAGAGCTCACATGAATCTTTTATAATGGAAAGTGAAAGACAGCCGCAGACTTAGGGTCCCCACGACTGTCCTCTATCAGTGCTGCTCGGGGATTTAGTCGTACTTCAGAACAGGGAAGAAAATGCTGATCGTCCCACAGCCCACCGCGTCTAGAAGGGAAATAAAACCATAAAGATCACAAAGTGTTAGCGCAGCAAATGTGCGGCAGTGAACGCTGTAACGCGCCCACGGGCCTGGAGCAACCTTGGACTTGGTGACTTTTACGGCTGGGCTTTTTTCCATCTCCCCTTTGCACACACGGGCGAGGTACCTGTTGGAGGCGGAGGGTGAGGAGCAGGAGAGAAGTCTGATGAGCAGGGGGAGGTGTTCCAACGGGGTGACAGAAAGCCCCCACGGACCCAACGGCGGGGCTGGGTGCGCCCTGGGCACCCTCGTACTTGGCTCTGCCAAGAACCCTCGTTTCATAGCAAATTCCCCTATTTCGTGCTGGGTTCGCTCCGCGACGGAGCTCGGTCACC
>NW_010284928.1:0-1326 GCF_000690775.1 Eurypyga helias
TGATCCAGCCTGTTCAGATCCCTATCTACCCTTAGATTTATTGACTGGTCATACAGGATCCTACCCCATAGGAAATCAATATCTGATTTCCCAGAACCATACAGGCTTTCATCGCTGCTTGTGGAGACAGCATGCAGGACTTTCTGTTCTAGAAACTGAGGTAGAGAAGACTTCACATTGGTTTAGAACCTGAGTTTCCTTGTCCTGGGTATTTATTATTGAACAGATCTGGTATTCTGCTTAGCATAAGATAGAATTGCACTTTCTGACCAACAGCATGGCATCATAGGAACACATCCTGAACACCAAGCAGCATCTTTTATTTGCTCTCTAAAGATTTCAATTATCAATCAACACATGTGCCTTGTTTAATTCCTTACATCTTCCAGGAAGCTGCCCTTGTACAAGCAGCATGTAAACCCTTCCCCTCCTTCCCCTAGCACTGCTGGAAGTAGGAGTCAGTGAGTTCAAAGGCTCATTTAGCCTTTCCTCAGCTCCCTCTGTTGTTGACGCAGAGAAACACCCTCCTCTACAGTCAGTTCTTCCCCAGAACATGTCAGAGCACTGAAAGTTTACTCTGTGCTCTGACTGGCCCTCAAATAAGCCTCAACATAAGGTGCATTGAGTGTAAGTGTCCCTTGGCTGCCATCCCTTCATCAATAAATGAAGCCTTATTCATTGGAGGACAGAAAAACAGGCCAAGCTTCTCCAGTGAGCATACACTACACCACATCCAGGCACGCAGACTGGTCCGGGTTCTGCAGTCACGGTCAGGTCTGCAGTAGCTGTGTGTAAGGCAAAGGAGAAGCAGAAGGAGACAGGCCCGTATGAACTCTCCTGCCCTCCTGTCAGTGACTGTTAACCATTCCAGATACGAAGCTGCAGCAACAAACCCTGTGCCCTGTTACAGCCCAGTGCAACTTAAAGCCAGTCCAATACAGCTCCCATCACGGAGGATGAGTCTACAACCGGTATTGCTTTGCTTGGGATGAGACTTTCTTTTCTCTTTCCTTTCACCCCTCCTTGATGTCAGCTGTTCGTATGACCCACTGTCCCAGGCTGACTGGCAACAGGAACCTCAGGCCCAACGTTCAACAGCAGTGTACTACTACTGAGAGGACGCTGGCCCTGAGCTTGCTCTGCCTGGGAAGGTCTGCACAGACTGCTGCTGTGCACAGCCATCCCCAGAGCCCCTGACAACTGGGACATGCGGCAACACCAGCCCACACCAGCTTATTCCACAAGGCCCTGCACGAGGCCATCCTCTATACGGAGATGTCCCCCTGCACGCTGTCTGACCTGACGCCTTCCCAGCTGTGCCGATCC
>NW_010284929.1:0-1324 GCF_000690775.1 Eurypyga helias
CCCAGCACAGCAATTCAGCCAAAGAAACACTGGCTACTTAGGTACCCACTCCTACAGTAAGAGAAATCCTATGTTTGGTACAGTTCACAGGAACCCAAGAGAACTACTCTTTCAATACTTGCAAGACAAGAAAAATGATCTGCACTAGCCAGTAGGAAAAGATCAGGTGACATTTTTCAACACTGTCAAGCATTAATCATCTTCTACTGCTTCAGAAAAGTAATTTCTTCCTTACAAAGTCTCAGAGAGCTGGAGTCTCTTGCCTTAATACTTCAGAGGCTTGACCTCTTAACCTGAGAACCTTGACTTGCCTCAGCTGAGCAAAGAATCTAAAGACCTAAAAGAAGAAAACTGATACTTGTATCCAGTGATGGACTGGATTTCTGAGGGTTATATGCATTAGAATTGCATAGCTATGAAGCTCACTTTCAAAACTGAAGGCACAGAACTCTGTTTCTCAGATGTTGCAAGGCAACTTACAATAACATGGAGACATCACAGTGTGTATACAGCCCCCGAAAATAAAACTTGTACAAATGAGAAAAGCACTAATACGTAGTTTTACAATTCAACAATTCAAAAAGTCAGTAAAGAAAGCACACTAAAGTCTACTATTTTGACAATTAGTAGAAATAAAATAGCCTAAAATTAGACACACCTGTTCTAAGTTTAGCAACAGTTTTGTTGCTAAACTATTATTAATGTTGATTGTATTGTATAGAATGAATAAAATTAATGCTTATGCTGTTTATCTATATAGGTATGTAAAGCAATCATCTACAGTTCCTAACAATGTCTGCTTATAATCATAGTGTCTGACTCCTCTACTTTTCAAGTTGGTTCTTTAAGCTTCCTGCATATGATTTTAGTCCTTTAGTTCCCTCAGATAAGGTTCTTAACAAGGAAACAATGATTACTAAAATTAATTGTAAGATTCTGTCCTCCAGTCAAGGTTTCTATAGCTTCAGGAAGTGTATAGTCATGAAAATAAAGGATCAGACTTTCCACACAGCTTAAGCTCCTTGGAAGGGGCATGAATCCAATGGAAAAGTTTCCATTTCTTAGCTGTAGATGAAGTTTAGGCCTTCTCCCCTGTTTCTTCCAGATGTACTCCTTTACACATGTTCTACACTGTCATCTGCTGGATGTAAAATCTGTTGATTTTGTGGCAACTCACTGAGATGGAGCAAACTGATATGATGAACAAACTGAACAAGCAATTGACGTGATGGACTTGAGTAAGGAATCTCTCACAAAAATAGTTAAATGTAATCTGATTATCTAATTTAAAATTAAGTAGTTTAGAACTCCTTAACTTCCCCCC
>NW_010284930.1:0-1322 GCF_000690775.1 Eurypyga helias
CGCTCGTTGGCAACTGAGCAGAGCTTCTAGCTCTTAGGTAGACACCCAGATTAAGGTGCCTGAATCTGGAAGTAAATCGTACTTCAGGTAAAGGAGTTCCTGGGCTAAATCCTCAATTATGCAGTGACAGAAGGAGAAAATGAAATGAGATCACACTCTCAGCCATCATTAAAGGTCTTCAGGGCAGAACTCAGTAATTCCTTTTGCTTTTCTGACTGAGACTACATCCGTCTCAGTTCCCACAAGGAATTAATCCTGATTGGGATAGATCAGTAGATTAAAATATTCGGAGCCAAGGTTCCTGCTGCTATACTGCATGTGGTTTGAGAGTTTTGTTCTGGACTGCTTAACCTGCTCTCACATGTTAAAATTTCCTACGACATGGTTGTGCTTTGTGGATGTCGGAAGGACCAAGCAGCAGTTCTGTCCCTGACGGAGTATCTCATCAGCTGCCCGAGCTTGTTTGGTGCAAATCTTACAGGTTGGTTTCTACCAGAAGGAGTCGTGTTTGTGCACGCTCTCAGTAGCTCTGTGAGCAGGACCCAGGCAGGGAAGGGGGACAGTGGGGGATTCACTTCAAAACGGTGTAATGCTAATGCAGACACTTTGTCTTTATTACTGTCTTTCAACATTTTCCTCCCTTTGGAGTGGCTATCTGATGCAAATCAGTTTTCAAAGCCCACCTCAAGATCCTGCAGTTTCCCTCTTAATTTAGTGGACATACTCAACTGCAGCTTTGTTGTGCTCTTTGCATTAGTGAGGACATAGATGTCACCCCTTTTAAGCTCATCTCCAGTGATTCCCCTTTGATGTGTAAAGAGGTTTGTGCAAGCCTTGTTCCCTTGTCATGTTTACCTTTCCAGCCAACTCAATCCCAGCTATAAGTCTGCGTTAAAACATTTTGCAAATCACACTCCACGAAGGCTTTTACTGACAAAACGTGGGATTTCAGAATGCATTTACTGAGGGTGAACTTCTCCCCTCTGCACGCATTCTTCGTCACTTTTACCCAGGGAGACATACCTGTTCTCCATGGAGGCAAAGGAGGAGTGATGCTGTGAGAAAAGCTAAGGAGATCCTTAGCTTTGGCTCTTGAAGGCGCCGAGGACACTGTGATTCAGTGCCAGCCCAACCCTTTGTGTAGTACTTTATGCTAAATGCTGTAATACATTTTATACATTGCTTTCCCGCTGATGGTTCTGTGAGTGCTTTGGAAATAAATATCCAAAAGCAGACGATGTGTGAAAAGTTGTAGGTATGTAGGCTAGAATGTCATTTTTTCCAGGAAGCGTCTTCTCCGTGTTCAAACTGTCATCTGAACC
>NW_010284931.1:0-1323 GCF_000690775.1 Eurypyga helias
AAAAAAAAAAAAATCATGTTATGGAAAGGTTTGCTAACTGTCCTCTTCGTGCTGAGGTTGCATTAGCAATACGTTGCATCTTTAAATCAGTGGGGGGTTTGAATACGTAGTCCCAGAACAAGCCTGTATTCTTCTGCCAAAACACTGAAACGTGGAATCTGCTTCTGCCAGTTACTTAAACAGTATTTCTGTGTCCTTGAGCTCTATACTATCACTCGTTGTCACGATGTGGGATCCTGTTCAATCCCAAATAATTTGGCAGGGCTGGAATCACTGTCTTTTCCTCACTCTCAGGTTATAGTGATGTTGGACAATGTGCTATGTTTAGGAAAAGTCATCTACTTCCTCCCTTTAGTCTGTCTCCAGTTGTGATAAGAGATGATTTCCTTTTACATTCCTGCCTAATAAAGCCCTTCTGTTGTGCCGGTGTGGGGGACATGCTGAAAGGGTTAAGTGGCTTTGAGGACTTGCCGAGATCCCCATTCTAGGTTGTTCTAAGTCAGGAGTTCTGGGCCATTAACAATGGGGATTGTTCTGAATAATCTGATAATGTTCTCCTTGGTTGTGTTGTTTTGTTTAGGGTGTTGTCACTTCATATCTGTCTGGAAGTGAGGTAGTGGAAGGAGTTCTGGAATAATTCAAAACTTTTCCTTTGCTCTTTATCCAAAATCTTTGGCCCGTGTGGATATGTGCTGGGATGCCCAGCCCTCCTGAAATGCAACGGGAATTCATTCTTCTCTCTTCCCCTAAAGACCTCAGGTATCTAAGTCTGGGAATTAGCTTTTTATTGAACTTTCTTTTCATTTGCATACATCTGGGCTGTCAGAACAGGCTGAGCGGCAGAGAATGATGATGCTCTTAGTGCCAGAGAAACATCATCTCTGGACAGAAACATAAAGCATGTGGTGAGTGCCACAAACATCTCGTAGATCAGGCGGTTCATATGGCATTCCCTTAGGAAATACTTCCCATAACTTGACTCAAAAGAATATGTCTTTGTTACTTGGATCTCTCCGATATCTCCCCTTATCTGATGGTTGTTTTAAACTTTTAAAAGCTCTCATATTCCACCTGTGTGTGAGGGATGTGAGCTTGTTAACCCTTTTTGCTTTGTGCAGCACTTAAGCACAATCAAAACGTTTCCTCTGTAACATCTCTCTGAAACCACTGGCTCCACCAGATGCACCTCAAGTCTTCTATTTATTTTTATTTCATGTGTCCTTGGGGGCTGGTGGCTTCACAGTGGTCAAAGGTTTCGGAGTTCAAAAAGCAGACTTGTGTCTAGGAAACAAACATGTCAACTGGAGGCCAGATTTTTTTTTT
>NW_010284932.1:0-1326 GCF_000690775.1 Eurypyga helias
AAATAGGTCAGATGAATCACACCTTCAAATCGGTTGTTTTTCTTTTTGGAATATAAACAGAGCTCAGGGTGACAGCTCAGCTGGACATATCTGCCTGCGGACATCTCCAGGGAGGTAATGTGCATTGCACGCAGGCTGTCACACGAGATTTACACAAGCTATTCACTTCAGAAGAACCTTTTTTTTCGTTTCCATACTAGACAGAGAGGCACACCTATTAATGGTGAGAACGCTGGAAGAGATATAATAGTTTGTGCTTCAGAGTTTGCGTCAGCATTTGACTTTTGGAAGCCAGGATGAGATTTAATCCAAGATGCGAATTATTTTGCTGTTTTTTCTTTAGTGCCTCGTGTCCGGTCAGAGACAGAAGCCTGCAAACACAGGTCAGATGTGTGATGCTTGTTCCTCTCACCCCAGGCAAACCAAAAAGTTCTTCATGTTGGAAGCTCTGAGCTGATCTGGAGAATGAAAAAACCCAGATGATGCCGAGTGCTGTAGCTGGTTTGTGTGTGCGATGGGTCTGGTTCCTTCTGGTCCTCCCCTTCCACAGGACCACTGGCCATGGACAACAGTATCTGAAATTTCACAGGTCTCCAGATGCAAGACCTCACACCTTTTAAGTGGTAGCACCAGACTTAGACTCTGCGTGAAAGATTCTCAGGTTTCCATTTTAATCAACCTCTTCTGCATTCCTGGAAAATACATTTCTACTCCAAGAGGAATACGGGATTTATTTACCAAACGCCCAAAGGTACAATTCGGCATTGAACTGTTGCCCACAGCATTGCAGTTTAACGAGACGCTGCAGTAGTTTGAGCAGCAGAGCAAGGAGAAGTAAGAAATCCAGCCTTTAGTAATACTCCATTTGACTGGTAATCTTGTAATGTGGGACGAGAAAAAGGGAGGCATTTTGGAGACAGAGCTGTACTGAGAGGATTATTAGAGTCAGGAATATACATCTTTAAATAGCGTTTTCCAGCTCCATTTGATGCAGGGACAGCCTGAGCAGCAATTAAGCTTCTCTTCTGTCCTGCACGCAGTGATGTCCTCATGCTCCAATTACTCCTTTCCAGCCCATTAAGAGAGTAAAGATGGAGATTTGATGATGGTGTTTTTGACCCATGCCTTGGAGAGGGCAGATCCATACAGCAAGGCAGCGTCCTTATTGTACACAAAGTCATTATTAGGTTCTTGCCATGCCACTCCGAATGTCCACATAATGCCTCCGACTGCAGTCACCCGCCGGAGTGGGACACCCAATTACCAGTCACTTCTGGAAACCTCAGCTCCCGGCCAACACACCCACCCGAGCAGCTCTGACCTGTC
>NW_010284933.1:0-1330 GCF_000690775.1 Eurypyga helias
GAAGGGGCAACAGTACAAGATCCATCAACCAACACAGGTTAGCCTGCCGTTACCATCATGAAGGAGCTTTTATAATAATGAATTTCTGACAGATTGCCAAGGAAGACATTTTTCCTCCGTTGTGAAATATTTTCCCCATATTTGACCAACTCTGTAGGGGTGTAACAATCCAAGCCAGAATCAAAGATTTGAGCACTGTTTAGTCTCGCTTTCCATCCACAGACATAAAGAGCCAAATGCTGATTGCATGGTGCAGAAAAAGCAAAACACATTCAGGCTTTGGTTTTCCAACAACCCTTTCTTTTTCTCTCTGAAGAAGACAGAAAGGAAAGCTTCTGTTTTATTAAGATGCCATTTGCTGTTGAGAAAAGATATTAAGAAAGAAAATAAGGGAGCAGTGCCCACTTCATGACCTTGTTGTCCACATGAAGATGAATGACCCAAACCTGCTCAAACCCTGATTATACACCAGCTTCCCCTAGAGAAATGTGTGTGTTTGCTTTCTCAGGGTGGACGCAGAAAAGGTAGATCATGAGACAGGCCAGCAGAGAGAGAGAGAGATGAAAAAGCAAGAGCAGCTGGCTTCCAGTAAATGCTCTCAGACTCACATTTTCATTAGTCCTAAATTCAATCACAGTTTAAAGAAAGCAAAAGACAAAGAACGAGGGAACATTTAAAGGATTCTTCAGAGGGAGAGTGGCTTGCTTTAGCATTAAAAACCTGACTAAAAGTTACTGTTGTTATTCACATTACTGCTCTGCCCAGACGCTCCAGCTAACAGGTTCCCAGTGTGCGGTGTGTGCATCCCCTCAGCTGTGGTGGGTGAAGGGGGAGGTATGCATCTGCCCTTGCATGGTACAGCTGGAAACGCTGTGCCAGGACAGTGCCTGCAGTCCTCCCAGGAGTTCAGCATGCAGCCAGAGGCTCTGCTCCCTGTCTTTTGGGACTTACATAGGTACATGTGACAGAGGGGTTAAGTAAGCATTTTAATAGTGATAGTGAAAGTATGAGAATTGTTATTACTATCACTGTCTTTGCAAGAGAAAGATGCTGAGCAGATGATGAGGCTTAGGAGTCTCAGGCATCCAGATTCCCGTCACTGCTCTGCCCTGGTCTCTCTGGGGGTACGGGGATGGGTTGATCACTGTCTCTCTGGTTGCCCTCACTTGCTTTTCTGAATTCAGGCTAAAAGCCTCTGAGGTGGGGACTCTGGTCAGCAGATTCCAGCTTTGGGGGAGTTTCTGAGCACAAAGGTTCTCTTCGAAGCATGGTCACCTCTCCCACTCCATGGGACATTTGATGAACCCTCCTGGAGAAGAGGAGGCTCCGA
>NW_010284934.1:0-1325 GCF_000690775.1 Eurypyga helias
TTTTTTTTTTAAAAACAGCATCCTTGTTTTTAAACAGGCATAAAGATTTATGTAACACTATTGGTAAATCATTCAAAACTGGTTTATGCGTGTACAAATATAGTAACACACATTTTATATATAAAAATATAGAGCACTTAGATACTTGTATATAAAATTTAAGAGAGATTTTTCAACACTGAAGAGTAAAAACAAAAATTAAAATAACAGTCGAACCACCTACCTCACCTTTAGGACTGAGAAAATATATTTCTTTGTCATTATATCAAATTGATCTCTACAAAATCTAGTGAAGGCTGTTTGAGATATACATACACGGGACAATTAAGTAAATGAGAGTTGCATGACTGTAGGAACATAACAGGGAACATCTGGAGAAATGCAAGACATTAAGGAGGTGAATAAATGCAGTTTGACCTCAGTAGTCATTCCAAGAAATTGGGTAATTTTACCTTCAACCTCTGTAGCATCATCTCTCCTGTTTCTTGTAAATGAAGAGACTAAATTAAAATTGTTGAAGTGTATGTGTACCTTTAGAGAATTATTTAGTGATTGTTTAAATCCTCTTACTGTCAAGAGAGGCACCGTATTTTATTTTCTTGAGAACCTTTTGCAAATTATCTTTACTGCCAGCTCCCCTTGCCAAAAATAATCAAAACAGAGCAAAGGTGAAATGCCCTCAGTAGCGTTGCTTTGCCTTTGCTTTTTTAAAGGTGAGGTTTAAGGTTCACACTTGGCACTTCGGCATTTGCTCATTAAATAGGGATGCTCTGAGAAATCTTCTTTTGCTAATTACAGGCATTAAGGGTCTTAAACTTTCAAAGGCTGAGAAAGGCAAGAGCAGCATTAGATGCTTGCCAGCATGTCCATGTGTGTGCATCTGTCTGTAGAATATCCGACAGGCTGCAGAGATTGTCAGCTCCCTGAGCTGCGACATCTCTGCCAACTAAGGAACTGATCCAGCTCTCCTCTGTTGTCTGTCCCATCTCTGTTGTATTTGCAGCTAATGCAATTACCCCAGCCTAAAGTTGGGTGTGGAAGAGCAAAGGCAGGTAACTTGTATTTTTAAGATGGACTAACCTCTTCCCACTAGAGCCTCCCAAGCAGCAGATCCTTTCTCTGTAGGGAGGTGTCACAACAGGTGTAACAAATGCATATGTATTTATTATTTCCTTATCAGCACAAGCTTGATTTGTTGCATACCAAGACCTGCAAAACAATATATACCAGCTTTTAAAAAAATTACTCCTTTATTTAGGTATCGTATAGAGAACAGGGATGGGGAGATGATTTACAGGTGGTGCAGGGCCACTAAGATGATGAAG
>NW_010284935.1:0-1330 GCF_000690775.1 Eurypyga helias
CAAATCTCTGTCTTCTCCAGCCAGGTTCTGATGTCAGTGAGATCACCGGGCTCAGATCTCCAGCACGTGTATTTCTGTACACATGAAGGAGAAGTAGGCAATAGGGAATTATCATCATGGGTTGCCTGGGGATAAATGATACCTGGTGAACCTGTGTCATTGCCTTTTTATTGACAGAAGAATGGGATTTGTGGATGGAGGGAGAGCAGTGGATGTCATTTACCGGGAGTTTAGCAACATTTTGAACCCTGTCTTCCACAGTATTCTCGTAGCTAACTTAGGCCATTATGGTCTGAACTGATGGGCAACTGGGCTGGTAAAGTACTGGTTGGACTGGGTCAGAGGGTTGTGGTTAATGAGTTGTACTGTATGTGAAGGCCTTGGTATCTATCCTAGGACCGGTCCAGCAGTAGTTGAACAGCAGTGCTCTTTTGTCAGCAGTTCATAAGCCAGGCAAACCTGTGCAGACACAGGAACAAGTCAATCATTAATATTACCTTAACAGTCCCACTTGCTATTACCAAATGTCAACCCCCAGTTCCAGCTGAGGGAGGCTGAAAGGCACAAGTCAGTAAAGCTTGCTCACTAGCACAAACAACTCATGCTTCTGTCTACCCTGCAACAACAGGGTCGACTTGGGGTTGAAATAATATTTTCTCCCTCCTTGTCTCTCTGCTTTCCTCTCTCCACTCCCCATTCTCCTGTTCCCCTGGCATGGAAAATTTCAGCTAAAATTGTTCATGAGAGAATACTTGCATGCAGGATAGCCCTCCCTATCCACTCTTGCAAATACACCTCAAGCCTTTGAAATGAAGTCCTTGTCACAGTAAACAATCTCAGGCTCTGACTGAGAGGGTGCTGTGCTCTTAGGTTGCGATGAGGAATGACACAAGGGTTTCAAAGGGCTGAGCAAGAGGTGACAGGGTGGACACAGTGCCTTGGAGCCACTTCTGGAATCTACTGGCCTGTTGGCTTGGCATGCCTGAGGCTGAGCAGTGGGGGTGTGGTGGGTGTGGGAGGGTGATCCAACCTCAGGGTTGGAAGGGAGGCATCCGGGCACTGTCAATGTCCAACCAATCTGGTCACAGGTCTTGTTTCGCAGCAGAGGAGGCTTTTTCTCATGGTGAGTTTTTGAGGAGGTAACAGCTAGTGTGTATGTCTCTGCAGTGGGGGAAGATACATAAACGCTCGTATAAAAACATAACCAAACTGCACATCCCGTGGCTGAGAGACCCCTGTTTCAGCATCCTCCCTTTATTCTCCTCTACTCCTTTCTGCACTCCAGCAAGTGGTCTCTCCCAGAGCGGACGGCTCCCCGCTGCTGCCGCCA
>NW_010284936.1:0-1327 GCF_000690775.1 Eurypyga helias
TTTTTTTTTTTTTGGTTTGTTTTTTAGCTTGGAAGGGAGCTAATAAACCCTACACATGCAAGCTGGCCTTCATGCAAAGCTATTTTGTGCATTTCTTCACTGCATCTCCTTGAGGTTGAAGTTCTAGCAGGGACTTATGTTTCATGGCCTATGCAAGTGTAATGCATTATTACTTCCAGTTTGGGACTGCCACAGAAAGTCCATTCTAGAAGCAGATCATGGGGTGCAAGGTTGTTCATGCAAATCTGGTGAAGGCTCAGGCACCCTATCTCAGCAGTTAATGTACACATCTTTAGGCCATCCTTGCACATGCAAGTGCTTTTTTCTCTCTCCCCTTCACACCATCCTAGGTAACAATGACAATAGAATACACTTCCAGGTCTTATGCTGCATCTTGAAGTGGTGCACACTAGACTTTCTTTGAGGAAGTAAAGCAGCGGTAGTTTTCTCAATTCAGATACAGCCATTACGCCACCAAACTATTTTGGATATTAGAATTTTTAAGCCTTTTTTATTTTGTAAGACTTTGTGATTCACAAATCTTAGAGTTATTAAGTGCATGAGGTATCACCAAATTACTGGGCTTTACCTCCAATGTGTCATCAGTTATCAGGTAGTCCAAAGATTCTCCCTTACCAAATCCAAATTGTGTAGATTAACAGAAGTATTTTACTTCTCTAGTCTGGGTCTACTTCAATTAATTCCAAAAGTGAGTGGCCAAAATATTTCTCTGAAATAAAAACTATGAACTAATGGTCACATAATGCTTTCCAACACAAAAAAGATGAACAAGTATCTGAGAGAGACATTAGATTGCTTCTCTAGACTACAGACTGTAATGCAGGTAATAAACAGCTTGGACTACATCATGGGAGTTGCAAAAATTCAAAGCAGCTCAATCCTATTGATCTTACTACAATATTAGCTGGCCGTTTCTAAATGCAAAACATGTGTTAAATCTAAGTTAATGTGGCTTCCACATTAATTCAATTCTTTCTTGCTTCAGCAAAAAATGTTTGTACTTTACAGACCCTACTGTTGCAGAGCAATTCCTTAGATATAAACAGCTTGGCTTTTCTTAATGTTCTCTGTACTGCTGAAGATCTCAAAATCGCTGCAGAGATAAATCACAGCAATCATTAGCGATCAAGAGTTTCCAATTACTAAGTCACACATTGTCAAGCAGTTGATACAAATGAAGAAAAACTAAGAGTTTGTATTTACCAAGGAATTTTCTGAGAAAAATGGACACTGTGATTCCAGAATATTTTATTTAAAATGCAGATATGTCACTGGAGAGGAAATTCTAACACATCAGTTTAGTCAT
>NW_010284937.1:0-1325 GCF_000690775.1 Eurypyga helias
TTATTGAAAACATTGAGGACTCCTGTGTAAACTGGCCATGAATATTTTTTGTTCTGGAAACAAGTACTGTGTTAAAGGTATGTAAACCAGAAATTCATTATTATCCTTTACATGTCTGCCTCTGGTTTTCCATGTTTTCCCATGTGTCTGTGGGGGTTAGTTTCTCATGCAAATTGAGAACTTCAGTGTCAGTAAAATCTGGAAACGTAGTTCAGGGGATACCTTTTCTTGCCATTTTCTCACTTTTTCCTCCATAAATATGAGCAAATAGTTCATAAAAGCCTGGTTCTTACTTTTTGCTCATGTTCATCTAAAGCCTACCAATTCTGGGGAAGTAGAATGAAATCCTGAATGCTTTGTACTCTTAACTTGCTCATTTCAAAAGCAATTAATTGCAAAAGAGGGAAACAATCGTGTTGATTCTGCCTTTGTGCCATTGTAAAATACTCAGAGGAGTTTTCTGAATTTGGAAATGTCATTTTTATAAACTGTTTTGCTTGAATCTCATGGTCTGGGTGATGTTGGAGCCTTTAGCTCCTTCCCCTTCACAAGAGGAGCTCAGTTGTGCTTACCAGAACCTCTCCTTAAAGAGCAGATCCACACTTGCAACGTGATGTCTGTCCAAAGTGTCTTAATTACTCTTGATCTGCCTATGTAGCATTTTACATCTTCTGAGTCTTTTGCAAGCATATAATTAGGTATTTAAAAATAAAATACTGGGATGTAAAAATTGGATCTTATGAATGATTAATTACAGAAGGTCTCCTTGTGGATTTTTGCTCAGTACTGTGCTTGTTTTTAACGGGGTGTCTGAATGATGTGGTCTGTATGTAGTACATGCTTCCAAAAGTAGATTAATCCCCATAGGCTTTAACTGCCATCATCTATAAAGTGAATATTAAGCTACCCTTGCATGACAATAATAGAACTTAAATATTGGTCTTTTTAACTTCGTAGGTTCAAATTTTTTGTGTTAGGAAACAAGTTGACCATGAAAGCAGTTGAAATAATAAAAGCAACCCCAACCAAACCACCACCCGGTTAATAAACAAATATGCCGTTAAAATGAAAGGCAGAGTAAATATTTAATGGATCAAACTTTTCCTTCTTTTGGCTTTATTGTATGACTCCAGCTCAGAAACCATTGATTGGGCTAGAAGTGACTTGGCACGCAGCATGTATTGCCTGTCTAATAAATGTGTTGCTTCTAATAATGAAAAGCTTAGCAGTAGAACTTCATGAACGCTGTTTCAGAAACAACCTGACCCACAGGCTAAAGGTTTTTGGCAAAGACCACGTTGTCTTAGCATTTGCAATGTGTGCTA
>NW_010284938.1:0-1328 GCF_000690775.1 Eurypyga helias
ATTGTGCTTGTGAAATCTATTTGCTTTACTTCTCCCACAACCCTGTCCGATCATCAAATATGCTCCATCTGGGGCTGAGCCTGGGCAGGTTGGTTTGGCTGAAAAGTGCTAGTATGATGTGGTTTCATTGGCTTATTTTATTTAATTTTACAGCACCTGGAGCTAAATGTTTGGACTGTCACATTTGATGAGATCTTAAAAATAGACAACAAAGTAGTCTGTCTTTTGGCTGTTTGTAAACTGTGGAAGAAAAATGTCTGCATAAATTATGTACAGCCCAAATCTTAGTTTCTGTTTACAAATTTATTTTCTTCCTTGCAATGTGTCTGCTTCTGTAATATCTCACTTTTCTCAGTTGAGCTGTTTTCTGTCAGGCAGATACTTATATTTTGCCAGCTAGTTAGGAAAAGGTGACACTAATAAACCTGTCAATAAACAGCTAAGCTTTCTTCAGTAGCAGTGCAACGTAGTGGTAAGGTAAGACACACAATTGGTTTTTTTCTTGAATTTAAGTTGATGCTGAGCTTGTAATTTTGCTTTTGAAAGTTTTAATGAGGGAATCCTGTTATATTGCATAAAGGACTGTTGTGGAGTGATTTAAACAAATTTTTCTTTTAATTTAAAACAAGTGATCTTTATTTTAACACAAGGAGTAATTAGGGTACAGTAGCATGTTGTGAAATGCACCCAAGAATCACTTGCATTCTGTGAAGAGAGGAACTGGGTTAGTATATCTTAATTCAAAAGAAAGCTTATTAAAAAGCCGATTTGAGTCTCCCTGAACCTCCATGTTGCTCTGCAGTGCAGAGTATGTTTATTTGCCACGTGTTACAGTTGCACGGTGTGGCAGAGTCTCCATTCATTGTGTCACGCCATGAAATCTTGTGAGCTCAGGGAAATGTTTGTTTTCACTGTGTATGTAGTGCGCAAAACATCCCCATTGATACTTAATTGGTACGGATGTAAACGTATATTGCACCCTCAAAAACTGCTGGTCTGCATAAATTAGTAACAGTTATTTTGGGTAACTTGCATGTAACAGAAGAATGTTTGGAACTGTGCCTTGGGGTCCCAGGACCTACAGCTTCTGTCTCAGCCTCAGACTTGGTGTACAGGTTAATTACGCTCTGCCTTTTTCTTCCCTGCATGCCTCCTCTTCCCCTCCCTGCTCCCCCTGCTTTATAAAATGGAGCAATAGTTTCCTGCCTCTGAGAAGAGAGGGTTTCAAACCCCCTGTGTGAGTGTGAGGTACTGATAAAATTAATGGTGTGTTAAAAACCAGTACTGTCCTACTGGATGAGGGATTCAAAGCTGTCATCCAGGAATTT
>NW_010284939.1:0-1331 GCF_000690775.1 Eurypyga helias
ACCATTCTGTGATTCTGTGATAATTATGAAGAAATGGTTCTAGGCTGGGAATCTCTCTGTCTTTTCTTCTTTGCCTGATAAGCACATACCATGGTAGAGAGAGACAGAGGTCCTCTTGTTTTTCATAAGGATAGAAATAGTGATGTAGATGATCTCATTTCAACTTGCTGTTCCAATAAAGTATAATGACTTACACACAATCAAGGTGGTGGGAAAAACTGGCAAAGGCTCATCCTGTGCAGGTGCTATGCATGGGAAAGAAGAGTCTGCTTAGGACCATTGGCTGCAATGAATGCACCTCCTTGCAGGCATTTCACATGCAAACACTTGAGTCAGTGTCAGACAGTGCAGTACTGAGATTTCTTTAAAGAACTGCAAGATCTTAGAGGAGACCAGAAAACCTCTTCTCAGAGCAGGTAACCTCATTAATATAATTATTACTTTATGATCACTTGTTTAACATACACAGTCTGAAACCTTCTTGCATATTTCATTTAAGCCTACACCTTGTTACTGCATGATGCAAAGAGCCTTTCCACTCATAAAGGAGACTCGGAGATTATAATCTCTGGTTTCTAGAAAATATAAAATTGTTTTTCAGACTGTTCAAGCCTCAGGCTTCACTTCAATCACACAATGGCACACAACATTCATGATCCTGAGCCTTCTGCATCAACAGCGGCAAGTCTGACAAACCGCTCCTCCTCTTCATGTTCCCAGCAGTTGTTTCATTCATTTTTAAAAAATATCTCAAATCTTCTTATCTTCTTATTCTCCTTACCTTGTCTTTATCTAGCCTTGAAGTATAAACACTTTAGAAATATCCTTAGGGAAATTAATTTATGGAAGCTGGAGGCTTCTCTGATAAATGACAGCCATGGCAGTAAAGTAATACTCCAAGCAACCTTTTGTTCTCCCTTGAAAGGTATCATTATAGACCTGACGGTTACAGAGGAATGCCTGTAAGTGACAGGATGTATCCTCTTGTATTCCAGAGTTATGGAACGCCTTCACTAGGTACAGAAAAAAATTACTAAGTTTTAAGAAGACTTAAAAATAATTCCTTAGTTAGAATAAAAATGAGAAATAAGAGACCTAGAGAGCTTATCAGGGGTCTAAGAGCAAATGGAGCACGTTCTGCGAAGAAAATACCTTAGGAGAATTAATAGCTTTCTTCAAACATATAGACTAACAAAATTTATGATATTTCTACTTGTGAAAAAATAGTTCAATGCATCAATGATTCAAAGATCCGAATGCATCAAATCTTACATAAAGAGTAAGGCTTTGTTTAGTTTTTTTTGTTTGATTGGTTTTGGTTCTTTTTATTA
>NW_010284940.1:0-1291 GCF_000690775.1 Eurypyga helias
CCCGGGAAGCCTCAGCCAGCAGAGACAGGACGGCCTTGTTAGACTGGGGATGTGCTCGTTCGCATTTTGTCATGGGCTGATCAATGTATTGTCTTGTGACTTGGTTCTCCTTTTGTGAAATGGCAAAATCCGTGTCCTGCTGCCTGCCTTTGATTGAAACAGAGCGTCGGCAGTGGTCTGCTATGTGTGGAAGTTGTCCAAAGGGTACATTTCTAACTGTGAAATATGTGATTATCCTAATTTGTGGTCTCTCAATTTAGATGTTTTAAAGCATGATTTCTCCATAGACAAGGTAAAAAATACTGTGATACTGAGCTATACCCCATTTCTCCTCCTCCCCTAATCACTACCAAGGACTTCAGGTTACACTTCACAGTGTATTTGAATGCTCCAGCATCTGCAATAGGTTGCCAATGATAAGAAAATAAATTAGGAAGATTATTAATTTGAAAAGACAGCCTGTTTTCTTGCCTTCAGACACCATAATCTCACCAAGAAAATGCCTAGAAACAATTGAGATTTGGATTTTTAGCTATTTGAAAAAAACCCAGTTGTTCTAGGCTTTTCACTAGTTTAAAAAGGAAATAGAAGCTTGCACAATTTGTAATTGTAACTTGCATTATAGAGCATTTGGTTTTGTGTTCACCATGTTCTCAATGAAGCAGCTACTTAAAGCTGACAGAGCAGTTGTGAGTTGCCATTAATGATTTCTCAGCTGCCTGCTTCAGGCAGTGAGCTTAATGCTCTTGCAGGTTAATTTAATCTGAAACCAAGATGGAAGGAGAGATTGAAAAATGCTGTCCTGCCTCAGGAGGCAGATGTGCATGGTTGGGTTAGCAGGCTTTTCTAACTACAGAAGTCTTTCACGGCAAAAACCAAGGCAACCTGGCCTAAACACGTAAAGACACAAATTAATCACTGGGATTACGTTCAGGAGTTAATTTTTCCGTGGGCTTTGCTGTGCCTCTATGCAGCGTAACTCTGAATCGGGCAGTATTTTTAACATACAGGTTGGCTCTGAAGAGAGCTTGTCAAAGCAGCTGCAGGCAGGGTAAACCTCCGAGAAGGGTCCTGTAGCCTGAGAAACAGAGAAACCTTCCTTGCAAATGTGGTTAAAAGACCATGACTGTTGTTAGCAAGATCTATGAAGGTTTGTGCATTTGAGTTCCAAAGCTGGTTCCAACTCTACCCTTTCATATGCTTCCATGTGGAAATTTTACCAGGTGCTGAAGTGAGATTGACAGGCCTGTATTTACCAGGGTCTTCCTTCTCTCCCCTCTTGAAAACTGGG
>NW_010284941.1:0-1334 GCF_000690775.1 Eurypyga helias
AGGTTGGCAGTCGCCCACCTCTCCACGGGACCCTCACAGAAGACGCTGCATTCGAGGAGCTAGAGATCTCAGGCAAGCCATGCCTGGGCCTCCTACTTGAGACATGAGAAGCCAGTACGTCAGCACAAGTGACTGCCGGGTAACCCCACGTATGCAGCACTGTAAGGGGGCATGCTGGAATAACCCACACCTGCCAGTGCTGCGCTCTGGTTAACATCTTGGAAGAGAGGACAGGAGACACTCCTACTGTCAGGAGGAGATGGATGGGTTTGTCCCTTACGCAAGACAGAAGGCACCCCAGTTTGGAGGGGACTGGACCTCCCCAGGGACAGGATTTGCGCAGCCTGCGGTGGGAACCCATCTGGGGTCTGTCTGATGCTGCACCAAAGCATGGCTTGCAGCACCTGATGGGACATGAGATTTACACACTAACTATATTCTACCTTATTAAAACAGCTGTGTTACTAGGCTCTGTGCTTTGTGCCTTTCTTATACAGATCCAGAAGAGCCCCATGCCTCCCCTGTGCAGAACTCGGGTCCCCATAGGTCACCTACATATCAAGATTCATGAATAAATATTGGTTGAAGAGCAAATGTTTTAAAGCCAAACCCACCCGAGGTCTAAGCGCCTTCAAAGCGTTCACCCTTCTAAGTACCACTTTCCTACTGGTTTTTAGCCCTGACTCCTGGCTTAGCTCTTCGAGAGCCAACCGACAGCATTAACGCAGTGCTCTGCATCTGTGAGACACTGAAGCAGCACCCAGATATTAAGAGTATTAACACTCTGGGTGACCCTGAGCACACCTGCATGCCCTCACATGGCCATTCTCAATCTCTGCAGGCCCAGACCTTGGGCTGCCACCAAATCCTTCATCAGGTTGGTAGAGTAAGTGGTGGGACCAGAACAGCAAACTCCTCTGAGTCTTCTGAAACTACCCTGTGTTCAATAGTTTTCCTTACCTGGAAAAGCTGCCCACTTTTTTAGTAACACTATTCAGCGGTTTTGTATTCTTTAAATAACTGTCAATCTTGATTTACAATATGAAAACAAGATTAATTATCAGATTACTGTCTACCTAGACCCACAGTCTGACAGTAAACAGGAATCTATCACTAAAATGTAAAAAAAAAAAACCACCATCCAGCTGCAGTTTATAGACAAGCCATCAACTTTCTAGTTAACTACCCTCACCATAAAGACAAACTCATACTACAGATTAATTCAGGTACTCCAGGTACAACCTGCATAAACCCCGCAATCCTCATTCTCTGAGGACTCAAAAGATGGCAGGTCAAAAAGACAGACACGAACACCCAGAGAAGGGGAAGTAGTG
>NW_010284942.1:0-1329 GCF_000690775.1 Eurypyga helias
CCTTAAAAAAACCAAAACCCTTGAGAGAAATCCAAATCCTTTTACATGATGCTTTCTTGGAGCCATACTAGAGTTGTCTAGCTCATCCTAAGTACCGTTGTCTTTGTTAAGATTTCACATACAGTATGGCACTGCTTGTTGTGAGAGTCCACATCTGATCTTCGGTTGATAGGCAGAAAGAATCAGACTTTATAAAAAGATTTGTGTTAGCAAGTATCTCACATAAAAGGCCACGTAGACTCCGTAAAGTCAGAGTAGCAGAGACTTTTTAAACAAATGCACAAAGTGAATTAGTTTAACTATTCCATTATAACAGATTTTTTTCCTAACTTCTTAATTAACATTCATTTACTAAGTATCAAACTGTTTATTTCCCTGTTAAAGGTAAAGATCAGTGCTGTGAGCTATACATTCTGAAAGATAATTGCACCATGTAATTCTGGTGCTTCAACAATTTATACTGAGATATTGATGGATATGTTCCAACATTTTTTTTTTCACAAGCATATTTCATAATGTTTTAAATATCCCTCTCCTGAAAACTTTAGTATAAAATACAAATCCTCTTATGTAATGGAAGTTTAATGCATCTGGATACTGCTAACCAAACAAAAGCATTTCAGACCGATTTCTATTTTCAGAAGCAAAAGAAGTTAACCTAAAGTATTGCAAATATGAATTTATGATGGATATGCAGTAGCAGAAGGGCATGAGTAAGGATTCTCTAAAAGTTAAGGGCTCCACTTGAATATTAGGAATGCGAAGTATCTTTTCTGATTTTCATTAGCATAACTAAGAATAAAAAACTTCCATTTTCAAATAGAAATTTAATGCTAAGTGACACTTTGCATAATCTCCTTAGGAAAGTCACTCTGTATTCTTACAGTCAGTGCTACAGTTCTAGCATTGACCAAAGACTTGTTTAATGAAATAGATACGCAGTGAGGTTATACCGAACGATGAAGGGGTATCTCAGAGGAGGAAGCCTCACTCACAAACAGTGGCTGGAAACCAGTGAGTTCAAGTGGTTTGTATACTTGTCGGGAAAATTAAACCTCGATAAAGCAAATAATAGTTATTAATAAGTAGTTAGGATAAAGCATTTGCTTGTGAATTTATTTAAACCATGCAGAAAGCTCTTGGGTTTGCTACAGACAGCTCTGCCTCAGGCTGTTGGTTTCATTGCCACAGAAAGGTTGAGGGGATTACCTGTAACACTGCTGTTGGTTCCTGGTGTGTGAACAAAATGGGAACTGCAGAGAAAGACAGTTGAAATCTAATAGATGTTCCTAGACTTTGCTACAGTGTCCTGTTTTGTTCTGTACTTAG
>NW_010284943.1:0-1332 GCF_000690775.1 Eurypyga helias
CTCCTTTTTTTTTTTTTCTTTATAAGGAGGAAAATGTAAATGTGTTAAAGGCCGTGTCCCATTCCCAAATGAATCCTCTCAGACAGCCATAAGGTGCTCCTTGTGCTAGACCTGGGCCAAGCCAACCCGGGCCCATTTTGCTTTTGCTGGTGAAGACAAGGAAGGTTCTTACCACACACAGATACAAAACAGTCTTTGTCTATTTGGCTCCGGGAATGCAACCACTAAAATATTTTCTTAAATCACAGGAAATTATTTTTATTTCTACTCAAGTATTGGTACAGGGCTAAAATATA
The DNA here is from genome assembly GCF_000690775.1 of Eurypyga helias. Classification (NCBI taxonomy): domain Eukaryota; kingdom Metazoa; phylum Chordata; class Aves; order Eurypygiformes; family Eurypygidae; genus Eurypyga; species Eurypyga helias. Next base: position 297 of record NW_010284943.1, read on the forward strand.
TTTTCTGTGGTTTAAAAATAAAATAAATTTTGGCTGAGTAGCAACATTTTTACAACACGCTTTTTCATAGATTTAGCATGTTTACAGTATTCATACTGACCCACAACGGATGGTTGCCTGTAACTCCTTATTTTAATTCCATAATTTTGTAACTTCAAACACCAGTACAAAATTCAACTTGCCCAACTCTTTCCTGGAAGAAATGCAGATAGTTTAAATACTATCATTCATCATAGTATAATGATTCTAGATAAAATATTATAGTTATAACCAAGCAAGAGTGATAGAACTGTTTACTTCACAGAGATTTGTTTAAATGATGGAGCATTACAAGAAGTTTTCAGTCAGCCCAAAGCATCCTGCATCTATTTAAATGGCAGCTGTATCTTTTCTAGCAGCTGTCTAATTTATTTTTTTTTGGTGAGCCCAGGCAGAGATGTGTGGGAAGGGACCTCAGCATCACTGAGGCCATCCCCTCACCCCTAGTAAGGACCTCTGCAGGCAGCCTTTCCAGAAACTTAGGGTTCATCATCAGAGATTTATGGGTTTTTCTCCAGCCAGACATTGCTCCTGTCCTCCGAAGTTCCCTGCAATTCATCAACAGTTGCATACCACAGACCAGTCATCTTTCCTGTTTATGCATCAGAGGAGTCTGAAATGGGATACTTCAAATCCCTCTCTTATTTCCAGTGCACTGACCGGGTCACTGCTCAGCTAGACACAGTCTTGCTCAACAGGCTGTGCTTACCCTTGGACCCATTGCCTTATCGTGACTTTGTCCAGTCCTAAATGTCCTGTCTCGTGCTCTTGGGACTCCTGGCTTCCAGAAAATGACTGGAAATCCCCTTTTTCAATATCAAAGCAACACTTCATGGTGACTTTGGGTTGAAGGGCTGGAGTTAGCACACTTGCAGTTAGGCTCCATCTATCTCCTGTGCCCTTCTCAGGCTCCTCACACAGTTCCTGGCTGCGGCACTCACCAGTAAACACCTAGGGCAAGTTGGGATGTTTAAACATTTGCTGTCCTGCTCTTTCA
>NW_010284944.1:0-1335 GCF_000690775.1 Eurypyga helias
CTGGCTGAACCCAGCACATCCAGCCAGATAACATTCAGTAAAGAGTTGTTACATACATACACACACCAACACATGACAAGTGACTGAAGCAAGGACCACGGTGAAGGCTGTTTCCGGAGCCAGTCCACTTTCCATGGAAATACAAAAATTGTCGATAACACAGTTCCCCACCATTTCAGAAACCAGACTACTAGAAAAATTAGAGGATTACTATTACAGCTACATACACCACACACAGGGTCTAACACTGCCTTTTCATTCCACAAAGATGCCCAAATCTGCAATTCCATACAAAGATCTATTTTGCTCTTAATAATCTAAGGATGTCTCTGGAAATAAGGAAAATGCACCCCTACAACAGGTAGTTAGGATTATTTTCAATAACAATGTAGGCACCTATTTCATTTTACCATGTATTTTTACATGTTATATATATTATATATATACATTCAAATAAAAATTAGATAGTAGAAAAAAACCACCACACTGCCAGCTGTATCTTTTAAGTGAATGAACAATGCTAAATGGATCCTAACTCTGTAAGCGTAACCTTTTAATATTGCTCAGCTCACTGGAATAATGACAAGATAAGGTAAATTTTCACCTGATGCTTTTATGAAAATGTGATAGAGTATATAAGCTGTTAATGCTTACGAAGGCTGAAGCGTTTGAAGGACCACAGTTACAATTAAAATTATTATGGCGATTCTCTTAAGTTACAGAAATTTTTGTTGAAACTTGTAATTCGAAGTAACAAGGCACGTGGTACTTTACAAAGGAGAATATTGGCCTTAGCTCGTTTTTGTACTTGGGGAAGCCAAGTCACCAAGTCCATAAGGCTTGCTGATGGCCACCATATTTTAACAATACAGCAGATTCAGCTCCAGGGTTCCTTGTACCAAACCAAAATCTCACCTGGGCGCACAGACTAGCATGAACTCGCCATACCAGTTTTCGTACTTGGAAAACGTTACACCAATCTCACACACGTATCACTTATCTGCTATTCACCTAACCGTGTGCCATGGAACCAAGTCTGCGTGCACGCCCGTGGGATACCCTGGCTCGTTTGGGCATCATCCCGTGTGCCTGCATGGTCCCGACCCCATTTGCAGCTGGGGTCTGTCAGTAGAAGATAGAGCATGTACCAACGACACAAAATCACAGCCTTCCCAGGAGCAGCTGCCAAGGAAGGTCCATCGATCCCTAATTTCCATTCCAGTGTGCTCCCGGGTACCTGCTGCCACTCAACAGGCCATGAGCATTTTTGGGCACTGCTCAGCTTACAGCCCAGGCCCCTGATGGAAACATACTGCCAGCCAAAACCCAGGGACC
>NW_010284945.1:0-1336 GCF_000690775.1 Eurypyga helias
CCCGGCAGCCACGCACCGCTGCCCGCCGCCCCCCTCCGGGGATGCTGCTCCCTGACGTCAGAGCTTTGCTCAATCTTTTGTTCAGTTAAAAATAGTTTCACGCAGCAGCTTACCTGCCTCGGGTGGCGGCGGTCCGTGGGCTGCGTCAGGGAAGCGTTTTCCGGCGAAATCGATCATTTCCCTCTCCCTCGGATCTGTGATCCCCGCACCGAAATTAATTCTATCAGCAAGTGGGAAACTGGCTCCCAGTCTTCTAAAACCAGTATTTTGCTGCCTGAAACACATGGAAAAGCAAAGTTTCTTTGTCATCTAGCTGTAACGGAGCTATGATATCAAAGCCAGGTATTGCTTACTGCGACCCACTGAACTATACATACTGTCAAATATTATCATTCCTCTGGCAGTCTTTATGCTTTATTTTTTCCCTTTGCGCCTCATCCACGGCGGTTACTGTGTTCCACTTGCAGTTGCATAGTGACCCAGTAAAACAATTGCTTTATATTGGATTACTTGCAGGAGACATTTATTCTTCTTCTCCCGATTCTATAGAGTTATTAAAAAGTAAATTGGTGCCAAGGCAATCAAGGAATATTTCCTAATTAAAGAGGAAAAATGAAGCTGTCACCATTTTCCACTCTGTGGGCCAGTTCGTGTGCTCAGCTTACGCACACTTTTACACCACGCACACATATGTGCCTAGTATATGCGTGCGGTGTGTGTATCCACAGCGTGCACACGCATCCCTGAACCACGGCGGGTCCCTTTTTTTCTTGCAGAGATTAAAGAATAACTTGAAATCGAAGACAAATGAACTGTCAGGAAAATTCATCACTTTTTTTCACTTTAGTCCCTTTCCCTATTACAGTGAAATTCCGACTCCTTAGCTAGGTGGGCAGTTAACCCCCCAGCGCCTGGTGCCCTATAACCACCACCCCACTGCATAGTTTATGGGGCTGAAGTTTTTCAACAACTCGGTAACCTTATTTTATTGTTGTCTGCGCGTGTGATACATAATCTTCCCCACGAGCAGACCTATCGGATCTGTATAACGTGGCGTATAATTTTATAGTTTATCTTAGCCGAACTGCTCCTGGGTGACAAATCTCTGCGTTGCGGAGAGCACCGTCCTCATTTCAATACTATTTCGTTCTCGGAGCGCGCACCGTAATTCTTTACAACGAAATTGCTTCCCCTCTGGTTCCTATATTTTAATTTAGTAGAGGACTGATTAGCTGTGGCTTTAAAAGGGCCAGGTCTGCGCTGGCTCGCCGCGTCACCCCTCACCTCTCCGCAGCCCCGGGCTGGGGTCACTGCGGGGCCGCGGCGGGGGAGCGTG
>NW_010284946.1:0-1333 GCF_000690775.1 Eurypyga helias
GATGCAGTACTTCACACTTGCCCTAGTCATTGCTGCAAGCAGGATTCTTTCACGTGGGATTTTTCATAGCGAAGGAAGTATGACTGCATCCCTTCAAATGATGCATATACCAGTTTGTGATTCCCTCCCCTCCCCGTTCATTAGTTTCTATTAGTTCATTAGGAGAAAAGCCTATTGAAAATGTAAGGGGATTCACTGCCATTGGAGATGATTAACATGTGTTTACAGTATGGAACAGGGGGGTGGCACAATAAAATGACCAGTGGGTTGGTGCTAAGGATACTGTTGTCACATAGCAGTGTTCACAAAGTTTGTAAAATGTCATCCTAACCTTTATTGTTGAATTGACAACAATTTGTGAGGTTTCTGTTTTCCATGCTGAGAATAGTAGTTCCCATTAATGATAATATGGTATTGTGTGCAATTTATGACTCATCATAATTGATAGAATTTAGTTTTTTATTCATATTCTCTGGATTGTTCCAGTATCATAATTTTGCCAAAAAATAGCTAAATCCAGGGGAATTTGATCTTTGATTTCAGGCTAGCTGGAGTTGTCATTGAAAAAATTAAGAGGCAAAAAGTGAAGCTGAAAATTTCTGAAAATGTGTTAAGAGTCAAAAACCTTTGATCCTTGGTGAGGATTAACAATTTGACTAAGTTAAAAAGATGCTACTTTCTGTTCTGCCCAAAATAGAGAGCTACCAAATCTTTTGACTCTCAGCCAGAACTCTGTTGCCAACTGTGCTACAAATGCACTGCTGTGACTAAAAGATGGGTGTGCCATATTAGCTATTGTAGGGTGACCACAGTATTTAATGTCAAAGGAAATGCCAATATACAACAGGAATTTTCAACTGCATTTTGCAAAGGAACGAGACTCAAGGAAGGCAAACCAGAACATGGGATTAAAAAGATTTTACTTTCGCTTGAATCAACACTGGAGATTTTTACTTTTTGAGCTGTTAATTCTCTGAAATGTTTAAGTTCAGTATTATGATGTGATGCCTTAAAGGCTTCAAACCAGAACAGTTATACGAATGTATTTTGACATTAGCCTGAGAGAAGAAAAGCTGTGTTGTTTAGAAAAGCAAACCAAAAACTGAACTGAACAATTAAAAAACAAAGCATCTCTGAATTTTCTAAAAAGACTTAGAGAATTGTGATCTAAATTTGTAATTTAAGAGGCTAATTAAAATATTATTATTAAATTTTAATTTGCAAGATTTTAAAATTCTGAAGTGAACAATAGTTTTGAACAGAGTATGGTTTGTAGAATAACAAAATGGAAATTATTTAATTTAATAAATTAAAATGGATTTTTTTTTTCTTT
>NW_010284947.1:0-1333 GCF_000690775.1 Eurypyga helias
CACCTGGGGGCCTTGAAAATGTTGCCAAGGCAGAACGAGCCGATAGCGTGGCAGTGGTAAAACATCGCGACATGATAGCAGCATACAGCACGAGCTCCATCTGACAAAAGACAGATACCGCCTAACATGCCACCTGACCCTCACAATCAGTGCAGAAAGGCTGATACTTTTAGAAAGCAGTAAACTAGAGGTCTAAAGCCAAGGGACGGCACCCTAATGCCTATTTCTCTCCACTGGCTATTAAGGGAGCGTAGGATGACTGCCTCCCACCGAGACATCCCCAGCTCAGTATAGTGTCTCATGCCAAGGGACATAATGCCCACTCCAAAGCAGGAGTAAGCCTGGATTCACCTCAGGAAACAGAAAGCCTGCTCTCTCGTCTAAAATTTTCTTGAAATTTAAGTTTAAAACCTAAATGGGTATTATTTTTTTGACTGGCTTAGGAGCACCACATAAACACATTCCTGACTCTTCACATCTGGGACATGGGAGCTTCAAAACAAGGCAATGCCAGAAACACCATTTACATTCATTCTTGCTTCTGGATACTTAGATACACTTAAATCATGGCTAACAATTTAATTTAAACTGCTAGACCCATCATTTTGCCTTGGCTTTGTTTTTGTCAGGGGCACTTGGGTTGAAAGACAGGAGCTTCTTATTTATAATTATCAAAGGTACATGGGAAAATCTAACATAATTTAAAAATTGCTTTCTCTCAAGGAAATAGCTTTAGTCAGTGAGCAGCACTGCAATTACTGACCAAGCACGTATTGGTCAACATTGCTCAGCAAAAATATCAACTGCTATTTTTTATTTTAATTTGCATTTATAAAAATAGAATCAGGTCATGCCGCTATTTGTTTCACAAGTGTTGGAAGAATGCACACATGATATTTACCATTTAGTCATAACCTGCTTCTACTGAAGTTAATCAACTGACGTTAATTTCAACGGAAAAAGGATCAGTTCATGTTTGCAATACCATCTACTGTGTATTATTGCTTCCATAAGCAAATAATGGAGGACATGTGATGCTTTTATTTTCAGTGCTTGGATTTCTTCCCTCTCAAGTGCATTAGGATAAAATTAGTAAACTGTATTTCTACCCACTTGTGATCAGCAATAAATACTCGCTCTTTTCCATGGTGAAACCTAATCAACACCCACTTTTAAAAATTCAGATACAGGGATTCACATTTCTTCTTTTTGTCTTGTAAAAGAACAAGAAAAGATGATACAGTAGAGTTTGTATGATAACAGACTACAGGTTTTCTGGGTAGGGAAAAAAATCAACTAAAATGGGAATGTCTACACAACCACAAAGGGAAAA
>NW_010284948.1:0-1334 GCF_000690775.1 Eurypyga helias
CCTGAGGAGTGAGGAAGGGTGGCAGAACCAGGGGCTGTGCTCAGCGTCTGGCAACATAGAAGAACAAGCCCCTCCTTCCCACATGTTCCTTAAAGAGATTCATCTGTCGCCATACATACTGTCCACATAGGAATGGGCTGGCTAACTATGCAAGCGTGCCCTTTGGGCTGCAGTCCTGTTTTCCAGTATCCTTACTTGAGAGCCGGAGGGAGATGTCATTCCAGCTCAGCACTGCAAAGCATGAACAACGGCTGAGTAGCCAAGGAAACATAACTGCGTGCTTGAACAACGTGAAGATCAGCAGGCCCTGTGGGCTGTTGGTGATTTAACAGTTTGTTAGAAGCTGAACAGGGATTTCCAGGACTGAAAATTTGTATTTCAGTGCTGTTTTTAAGCACCTCTGTTGAGCACTGTATACTCACTGGAGAACTGTAGGCGTTGTCTTGACAATGACACAGACCTAACTCTACTGTATTTTCTCCATCAGCAAATGACAGACAAGGGTACCACCCACTTCCACGGTATTGAACTGAAAGGTTCAGATTGTTGTTTTAGGCTCTCAGCAATGAACCATGAAAAGTAAAATGATTTGGAGAGCTATTCAAGGCATATAGCTTGGAAATTACAAACATCTGTCAAAATATATAAACAAAATAGAAACCTTTTGTGTGAGAATTGTGTCATTGAGACATAACTCATGGTTTCTAACTGAACCCACACACTGTATTGAAGCTGCATGTTTCTTATTTCTGACATAAAAAGGGGTTACATTTATTAACACAGGTGAACTCTGTAACTTGCTTTTACTAGCAAGTTAGGATGTTGTTAGGTCCTGCTAATATCTCAGGGCTGGCATAACCCTCTCCTCTGCCTTTTTAATGCTTAGTTTACACTAAGTGTAGCTTACAGTGAGTTAATAAGCAATAAACATCATTCAGGTTTGGGTGACACATGTGCTGTGGGAAGTGACTGGCCTCTGGTCTGCCCTTCTAGCTGTTGCTTAGCATCTTAGGGTTTATGTGGAAATGGCTTCCTTGGAAAATAATAGCATAATAAAGAAATTTTACTTCCACGATGGCCAATGTTCACAAGCTTGTATTCTTCTGTTTTAACACAAAGGAACAATTTATTCAGTTAAGGCAATATTGGCTGTGTAAGAGAAATGAGAGCGTAAGTCTGCAATTCAGTTACATATTAAACACACACGCGTCCATTCAGCAGGCTCTGAAGACACCCTTTTTTTCACCACATGTCACACTTCATTGTATTTACCCATCACAACATTAGATCTTGTTTATCTATTGTCTCTTTCTGGGTTTGGGTTTTTCCTGGGG
>NW_010284949.1:0-1280 GCF_000690775.1 Eurypyga helias
TCTGGATGGCATCCCTTCCCTCCCAGCGTGTCAACAGCAGCACACAGCTCAATGTCATCTGCAAAGTTGTTGAGGGTGTAGAGCGGTTATATCCATACACCTGGTTACTCTGCTGGGAGGTCCCAGGCACTACCCACCTCCTGCAGATGAGGTGGCTGTCTCTGTGGTACCCAGCTATATTTGGGACACCTCATTTTATCTTTTATTTGCTTATCCTCTGCAACATGCTGTGTGCTGTTACAAAGAGAGCAGATCAGTTAAGCCCCTTCAGAGGAAGGGAATAGAACTTCTGTTGAACAAATCGGAGAAGAGCTGTTGTGATCAGCACGGAGATGGTTGCATTGAGTGGCAGAACAGGTGAATTTCCAGCGAGGAAGCAGAAGACCGGTGCATCTGCAGAGAGACTGTAGCTAGGAAACAGCAGCCAGCCACAGTTTGAAGGGTAAGGCAAGGAGAATATCCTAGGTGTAATCAGGTTTCATGCCACTGGGCTGTCTGGGAGCAATGGTTGGTGGAGTTGTTTATATTGATTAAGGTTGCTTAGATTTTGCTTTTTAAAAAGTAAGTTTTCATACTTGGCACTGGAATAATACATAGCTTTGAGTAAACAAAGACTTTCTTTCTTCTTAACAGTTACCTCTGGGCCCTGTGTGACTGGCGTCCCATCAAAAATTCTTCAAAGACGGGATACATAGGTGATTACCACTATCATGTTTTAAGGGTGCGTTAGATGAGTGTCTGTACAAAAAGTCAGGAAGGGTTGTGGCCTAGGCAGTCAAACTGGTGTATTCTTAAAATATTGTCTCTGAGCTCTCCAGAAGCCTGTGTCAGGCCTGTAGTTCCACTCTAAGAGAACATATACCTACTGACAGGTGAGTGTGATCATACACAGGATGAGCTTTTACTACCTGAAAAAAGGAAAGGCACAAAGCATTCAATGTCTTTGGGTTTGGGTGTGTGCTGCCCTCACAGGAGAAGCGAGTTCTGGTGTCACTTCTATTACGTCAGGGTGCAGGGAATTAACACTGCAGCGAGCAGTGTGCAGAGAGAAAGGAGTGACATCTTTTTAATAGCTTTGCCTTGTCATTAGCTTCCAACACCCCTGCAAAGGTACCCGCAGCAAAAAGCAATTGGAAATGAGCTGTGGAGTCAGAATGGACAGTTGTTGCTTTAGGAGCCCAAAATTATACACTGCCAGAAGTAACTTTCTGATGCTTACTTGTGACATGCGTATGAGGGCTACCATACTACCCAGTTGTGCTGGTTTTAGTCAGAAAAAA
>NW_010284950.1:0-1338 GCF_000690775.1 Eurypyga helias
TGGAACAACTGAGATTTTATTAAACATTAAAATTATATACTTAATCTAAAAATCACACTTAAAACTACAAACTGCTGAAGAGATTCTGCAGAAGGGGAAGTTCTTTGTTGCACATAACCGAGCATTGCTTGATAATTTCTCATATTTATTTAAATATTATTTAAAGATACTGCATCTTTTCAATTAATCTGTGGAAAATCATGTTCCATTTGAGAAAATGCAGTAATTCTAGTTTTAGTGAGGAACGTTTGTATAAAGTAATACATGATCATTGCCTTTTTTGGTATGTGACTATATATTTAGTGATGTGTTTAATAAATATGTTTTTAATGTAGACTAAGAACAAAGATGTCCTTTGCAGTGAGTCTTGCAATGTTATATATAATTGAAAGGAAGATCTGGGTCAATGTTTGTATTTACTGTGCAGACTGTATTCTGAGAAGCACATTAAGACGTTTTCAGGGGTATAGCTTTGATCTTTAAAATCTGGCTGAAGCCAAATATGAATATAATACTCTACTGGATGAGGATGGCTTTAAGTCTCTGCTTAAGCAATTTGATTAAATGGAATCAATTTGTTTTGGTAATTAACTACAAATAACTTATTGCACTTGGAAACAGTGAGTCTAAGTTCTACTTTATAAAGTGATCTCAAAACTCTTCTAATGACCTTGATTTGCCAATGTCAACATCGGATAACAATGTTTTCTTAGCATTGTTTCTTCGCTCTCTTTTTTCTTTGGCTCTGGCTAAACTCTTAGAAGCAAATTTTACTGCAGAAGAACATCCAGCTCTTTGATTGTCCCCTTTTTCAAAGGCTCTGTCTGCTTGTTTTGCCCATATGCAATAATATTTCATGCATTAAACCCATAGCACAATTTTTTCTCTGTTTATTCATCGGTATGAACTGTAGGTCATTTTCTAGACTTCATTTCTTCATTGCTGAATGTGATTCTTCTCTGGGATACCATTTACTTTCAGCTTAAATGCTGTTACTTTCAAACCTAGCTTTTTCCAGCATCTGAAATTACAGTCCATGCATTTGAAGCCCAAATCATCTGCTAGGACCTAAACACTTCCAGATAAATCTGACAGGGTACTTCTTTTGAAATTGTGTACTTGCTTTAGTGGAAAATGTAAAAAAGTGACAAACTTCAACTTTTTTTTTCCCGGAGGAGGGGTCAAGAAGTCATTCATTATTTTGGGATAATATTTATAAAGAGAAACCAAATTGCTTCAGAAAGCAATTTGCAGACCTAACAAAGGTTTTAATTTTATTCTAAATACATGAAGTTTGGGGGTTTTTTTTAAGAACTCACTGATTTTTCAAAGGCAACC
>NW_010284951.1:0-1337 GCF_000690775.1 Eurypyga helias
CACCCCTCACCCCCACCCCTCCCCTTCCTTACACAGTAGTCTGGATGGGATACCATCCATCGGGCAGAATTATTTATGAGCATTCAGCAAATGTAGATGTACTGTTTCCAGCTAATAGAACTCAAATCACTTGCACTGCACCATTAGAGAGGAAACCTACCCAAGTAAATTATATACAGGCCATAAATGGAGTCAGCTGTAGTGTTTTTATGACTCTATAAAAGTCTGGAAGTTTATTGCTATTGAACAAACATGTAATCTGTTTCTTAAAGCTGAATATTAGAAACCAATAAGGTCCAAAACCTGCTTTTACCTTCAGACCTATTGCCATTCTGGTCATACCATGGAAACTGTTTTCGGTGGCAGGTTTGGAGAACCATTAATAAATCCATGACTGCTTTCTAGAAGATGCCCCAGCTGGCTCAAACATAGGGCAATATCAAAATTCAATGGAGCACAGAAGTGGCTCCAATTTAATATTCTCTTTGTCTATAAAGAGGTCCTATGAGGACTTCAGTGAAGTGCTGAAAAGCAAAGATGGTTTGGACTTCTTAAATTCAGCATTCTGCAGCTTGCTGCCTGTGAAGAAATGAAAGTATGAACCTTTTTTCTATTTCATGAAGAACACGCTGATAAAATATTGCATAAACAAACAAATCCAGGCCAAGATGGAATATTTAAGGTTGGAGTTGTTGACCTGATTTACAAGTATTTGTAAGCCATTTGCAGTATAACTGATTTTTCTAAGGGTTGGTGAGATTCATTTGAACAAAAACGTATGCGCAGCTGTGCACTGAGCTGAGCTATGCCCTGCGGGGATTAGTGGGACATCACTTCTATGGAGGCAGGACAGTGTGTGTGATCAAAGCTCTTATTCATGATTTCTTTCTTTCATGCCTCTGACCCTTATTGTTATTTTTACTCGCACCATTTCCATTTGAAGACAGCCTGGCCTTTCATTGAGCATGAAAATGTTTGAACTGCTCAAAGTCTATGTTCTTTCTCTATTTTTCTGCAATATATAAGGCCTGTGATACTTTGGTTTTATTCTCTTGGCCTGAAGTTTTCTACCAGCAATGCTATCTCTCTGGGAGCATGGACAACTCTCAGGAAGCACCTCAAGGGTTAGACGAGAACCTCTGGGCTGCAGAGAGTCATGGACTCTCTGTCCCCATCTGACAGACCCTTCCTTTGCGACTGGGAGATTTTACTCCCATGGCACCCCACTAATCTGGAACCAGTGTACCTTAGGTTTGCAGCTTGTTTTGGAGGGACAAAGGCACATCAAGTCAGGGAATGAGTTTTTTCCATGGAAATATAGCAGCCTTCCAGTACCT
>NW_010284952.1:0-1341 GCF_000690775.1 Eurypyga helias
TCCTGCCGGTGCCATCCCTCCTGGCACAGCCTCGAGGGCGGCACTTGGAGCTGGGGGCAGCTGCAGCAGTGAAACCCCGGTGTGGCGAGGCAGGAGCAGGAGCTTGAGTTACGTCCTCTGGTCCTGGGGGAAGGAACGGGTGGAAAAAAGAGGGGAGTCTCCAGCGATGCGATGCGGCTCTGCAGGCCTCACTAGGTACAGGCTGTCGCTAAGATGAGCCAAACAAATCGTTATTCTGAACTGGTCACTAGAAATTTTACGGAATGATTCAGGTTTGAGCTGAACAAAAAAATCAGGTTTCATGTTTTCATAATGAAAAAAAGAAAGTGGCTCAATTTTTTTTTTTTTTTTCAGTTCAGGTGGTCTTTTAGCTTCAAGTTATGTTGAATTTTTAAGTTGCCCATAACGTGAAAGACACAACATAAGGAAAAGTCACGGGCAGGGAGGCATTTTCAAACCTAGAGTTTAAATGCACTTATTCTGTCTTTATCCATCTAGTTGTCAAACTTTGGTAGTGAGTGATCTTTTAAGTGTCCTTTATGTTGTTTTTCTAGTAGGTACTCTGCTCCTGTTCATAAAAGTAATATCACTTTTATTTAAGCTAGTAGTTAAAGCACTACTCTTACTTTATTTATGTGTTGGCATGAGTCTCACCTACATGAAAACCCAGACCCTTCTAGAGCATTCCACGCTAGTGTAATTGCACCCAGAGGCCAAGCTGTGCCATTTTACCTGTTGAAAAGGACTGTCACTATTGTCCGTGCAAGTCTTCTGTGTGAAACTGCATATAGGTCTGTGGAGTACTACAGATGATGAGGTTACCTTGATGTTGTTCCAGGTAGTGCTCGTAATGATGTTGGCCAGTACAGAAAAATATTTGTTCCATTGGAATTCAGAGACGTACTCTGTTTTACTATAAAGTGAGCTGTTAGTGAACTTTAGGTGTCTTTGCTCCCAGATTTGCTTTACATCCCCTGGCAGATCCTCTGGAGTCTCTAAAGTGGTGAAATCTCTACTGAAAGTCACTATTGAAAATCAAAATAGTAGGTGCCAGGCTAAATTAACTTCCCCCCCAGCCTGTAGACTTACGCATACATCCAAGCTATCCCTGTCTCCATGAGAGAGGCCTGACAACATGCTGGCTGGGAGTCATGAAATTCTGCCACAGCCTTTTAACTGCTGCCCATCATGTTAACCATGACTGACTTCAGCATGCTTGCATTAGGCCCGGAGCCCGTCTTTCTTCTTCCCTTGAACAAAGACAGGACTACCCAATAGGGGAAATAGCCTTTTCAAATTTATTCATTTAGAGTCTAGTCATTTAGAATCATAGAATCACTG
>NW_010284953.1:0-1341 GCF_000690775.1 Eurypyga helias
CTTGTCTTTTTCCTTTGATTCTACTCCCCTGCTGGAGGGTGGGTGGGGGAGGTGTGTGAGCGTCTTCCTGGCATTTTGCTGGCTAGAGTTAAACTGTGACAATGGATTTACAGTGGCAACATGTAACCAGATTTTAACTCTTTTTTAGCAATCCTCATTACCTGATGCAGCAATTCCAGTGTGACAGGACAGGAAGAATTTTCAATGATGACTCGAAGAACAGAACTGTAACCTGTAATGACCTCAGTTCCAGGAACAGGATCATTTGCAGCAGCCAGGCTTCCAGGCTGCATAGCTTGCAATGCAGCTTGGACTCTCTGAAACCATGAGACAGCAGAGACCACAATTAATTACACACATACAAATTATTAAACAAAGTTCTCTTACAAAGAAAAGCACGTAAAATGCAACCTTGAAAAAAACATATTCCCTTTATCTCATTATTGATTCAAATGCCACATTAATAGGTAAATCACACCTCTTCCTTCCCTTCCCCCTCCCCTATAAGAAGTCAGATCATATTTTGACAGAATTAGGACTTTCTGAGTATATAATTTATATATCAAAATGGGAGGTCTATTACAATTCATCCAGAAATCCAAACAGATTTCAGCTGCAGTATTATGATTCCTATGCTTTGATCATGTTGTACAAAGAGTATTTCCTTGGTTAGAGGTTAGGATTTAAATCAGTCATCTGTAATCTTCAATTCATATTCTTAAGAAATCCAGTTTTAGTACTTCAAAAATACAAGGAAGAAATTAATTCTGGTGTTTGGCATGAAGTTACATATAAAGCTTAGGGATATTTTTATTGATAGAACATTTTATTGAATCTAGGATGGTTCTTAGAAAAAACAGTCCACATTAAAAAAACCAGTAACACTATTAAGAATAAACTTGAACATCTTAAAGATGATTTGCTGTTTCTCAGTCTGGCAAGGCCTTGGAGCAGTGCCAACAACACAAAATCTTACTAGAGCAGTTTACATGAACCCTCACAATAACATCTGTATTTGATGAAGTTAAAAGCTTGAACAAGCTACTTTTGGGGCAGAAAGCGGTTCATCATGTGTCAGCTGGGTTTGATCTTCCATGTGTTTTTCAGATAGATTCTACAGACCCATGATTAGCAATTAACTTTAAAAAAACAGGAACATATTAAAATTATAGTGGTATATTTTTGCAGTATTCCTGTTACTGTATTTCGGACACAGTAACAGGGGAAAAAAATCAGGACTAATTATTCAAAGAAAATATTTACCAGAGAAGATATTATATTTTCTTCATATTCTGAAGCTATTGAGAGTTGCTACCTGCGGTGGGTTGACCCTGGCTGGAG
>NW_010284954.1:0-1301 GCF_000690775.1 Eurypyga helias
TTCTATGATTCTATGATAATCCAAGGGAGAGGTGGGGCAGCACACTGAAATTAGACCCCTGCTTCAAATCCAACTATCCCATCTCTAACTGGCCAGGCCGACCCATCTGTCAGCGTGGCACAGTGCACGCAGACGTCCGTGCGGTGTCGTTGATCCCGAGGACCTCTACAGGACATCGCCGCTGCAGGCTCTGCCGATCCCGCTCAAACAGGTATTGCCTCCTGAAAATGAATCAGAAAGCTTCAACCCACCCTTCCCCATCCCCGAAGGGCAGAATTAAGAGTACTTTCTGCAGCCAGGAACTACCACCATTGGACATGAAGAAGCCATCGCTGGGGGGACAATGTGCCAAATAAGCTTCATTGGTGACTGCACCCTGTAACCAGAGCTTCTCCTGTCAGTCTGGGAGAGCTGAAGGTATTTGCAATGTGTTTAGAGAAGGTGAAGAATTCCTGAGGGGTTACTGAGTTTTGCTTTGGTTAACACCTGCATTATCGGAGGGGAGTCCTGCAAGTGTGACTGGGTCCTAGAGCACCTCATCTTCAACTTGGAGGAGCTTACAAGCAGTTTTAGGGCATTTGGCTGAGGTAGTATCTTTTACAGGAGGTAGAGCTGATAGTGCCAGCTGCAATTAGGTTTCCTAAATGCTTTCTTTATAAACCTCTGGCTTGGATTACTTTTTATTTTGCTGACTGTTTCTAAGAGCTAAAATGGTTATACCATTTCTGGGATTACCCTTTAGGAAAATTACTTGGGTTGTATTGTGCCCTTGATGGGGGAAAAAATCTTGGTGTGCTACACTGATCTCTTGCAAAGGATGAAGGCCTTAAAACTCAGTGAGAAGGCAAAGTTACTCTGTTGTTTGAGATGTGCCTTTTGCTGTTTGTGTGATAAAGCCACTGGGAAGGTGACAAACCTTCGAAGAATTCAGGCCTGATAAACTGGGAAAAGCCCTAGAGCTTGGTGGCTAAATTATTCATAGAGGAGATGACCTGTCCCAGCCTGCAAGTGGTGATGAGGGCTCTTCCATCAATCACTGCTCCTCACAGCAACAGCTTGTTGTAGCCTCAGGTGCTGGGCCCGAGTGGTGAGCCCCTGGGGACTAGAGGGATAAGGATAATTTGGGAGGATAAGGAGACTGAACATTTCAGGGATGCTTGGGAAGGAAGAGTAATAAAACTGAGATCCAGCA
Organism: Eurypyga helias; assembly: GCF_000690775.1. NCBI lineage: Eukaryota > Metazoa > Chordata > Aves > Eurypygiformes > Eurypygidae > Eurypyga > Eurypyga helias. The sequence goes on from NW_010284954.1 coordinate 1,193, forward strand.
AGGTGGGAGATGGAGCAGAAGCAAGGAATTGACAGAACCGCAAGACTTGCACTGAGAACCTGTGAAGGGGCTGATGGGACTTGCTTTGCTTTTTGCCTTCCCCCCCCCC
>NW_010284955.1:0-1338 GCF_000690775.1 Eurypyga helias
CTATGATTCTATGATTCTTGAACTGGAGAAGATGATCAGGTGATAACTAGGAGGTACAAAATGGTCTCATCTGTGTAAGAAACAGTAATAGATAGTAAACTTCTCCACTATTCAAGGACAAGTGTTAATAATATTGAAAATATATTGTGACTTGAAGAAGTCTTGTAAAATAGAGCATCAGTGTACAATGTTCAATCCCTGAAGAAACATGCCAGTGATTGCTTTTGAGATTTCAGGTGAATCCACGTGCACTTCAGGCAACATAAATACATTTTTTTGCGAGGATTCACTTAAAGCTTTATAAGGGACTTTATCTCAGCATACTTTTGTATACCTTAGGCAAAACCACCAGCTTTCCTTCGAATCCTCTTGCTCAGATACCTTTCCAGTTGAAGTTATTTTTATCACTTATCTGTGGCTTGCTTTCATCTTAACACTTACATGATCACTTCCAAGAAGGCAGCAAACTAGTTTGCATGTGCTAAATATACCAGCATAAAACAACTATTGCAGTGTGATGTGGGAGCTTCACAAATACAGGTGGAATGGCTTCGTATCACACTTGCCAACACTGGTACTGTTTTGCACAGTGGCACAAACAGCCTATCCATGACCATCCAACTAACAAAGCAGGTGTAAAACACCTCCCTTGTGGACAAAGCTGTAAGCGAGCTCTTCCGTTCTCATTCTGAGACAGCAATTAGTACTGCCTTTAAAAAGAGAGAGAGAATGCAATAAAATCTACTGCATCGTAACACAGAATATACCACAGTGATCTTCGTTTGCTGGGGATGGAGAATAGCAAGAAGAGACTGTGGTATCACAGACACTGTGGTGCGGTTAGTTTGCCTTGGACTGTGAGAAAGGAGGTTTTGCTGACTTACCTAAAGATTCTTGTTTTCTCCTATTTTCTCTACAGAAGTTACTAAGGAAATGGCATCTCCACCCTGTAAACAAAACCTGTTGGAAGATGATTAGGGTCAGATTCAGTATGGCTATAAATTGGTGTAGTGTGGCTACCAAGCTGACTTCAGGCAGCTGGACTCTCCATGGGGAGTGTTCACAGAAATAAAGCAGGCTCTGCCAGACAGGTGCACAGTCTCTGAGGCCAGCCTCGGAGAAGTCTGAAGACTATCTGGAGCTGTTTGTGCCTTTTGGATTCAGTTTCATTGAGCAGTCCCGCAGATACCTGGAAAGCAAGATCAGGGAAGACATACATTTCAAGACAAGTCCTGTGCCACAAATACTACTGGAATCTGCAGGCTTGTCACAGGGCAAGCACAAGTTCCACCAAGAGATTTGGGCACTTCGGCCTGAATTTATCATAGGATCACAGAA
>NW_010284956.1:0-1341 GCF_000690775.1 Eurypyga helias
AAACCACTCTGTGATTCTATGATCTGATGACCCTGATCTACACATGACATTGTACTCAAAATCCAAGCAAGTGGCATGGTTTTTTACTGACCAGAAATGAACTTGTATTTAAACAAATAACAAACCACACCAAATTCTCACAACTCTGCATTACCTTTCTTTAAAGACCTGCAGTCCTCGGACCAACCCTTCAAGGCAAAGAAGATCATAACGGTTGGCAGGGACATCAATTTTATAGAGAATGGTATCTGATGCTCCTTTTGCCTTTTCTTCACCTTTTTCTTTACTTATGATGTCTTTCTCAGATGTCTGGAATTAAGCAAAAATGTGATTTTAACCTGAAATATCCTAACATTGACAGGAGTATGATAGTGAGATAACAGTGAGGGATAAATTGCATTAATTAAAAAGATAAAAACATCACTTACAACTTCATCAAGCTCCAAACCAAACTCAAAGCAAAGCTCATTGAATTCTTCATCAGCTGTGAAGAAAGAAGGTAAATTTTGGTTAAAAAGTAGGCTTCAGACTTACATTTCTTTGTGAGGGTTTTGAGTATTTTCAAACAAGGTAACGCTACTTTGACAAAAGAGGTAATTTAAAGAATTTTGTTTGTGTTTGCATCTGCGAAGCAGCTGCTTTAGTAGATACTGAATTTACTGAGGCGTTATTCTTACAGTCCCAGCAAGGGCTTCTGAGCCTTGGAGCCCAGCTTCACCGCCAGCTCCTCGGCTGTGTTTGTCAGAGCAACTCTGGCCTTTCAGATAATGAAAACATGAGGCAGTAATTGGACAGCTTCTGCCAACAGCTACTTTTCTCATCAGTCAGCCTGTCATACAGAGGTTGCATCAGCTGACATGCGAGTAACACTCCCCTGAACCGAAAATGGAGATTTGCACCCACGTGTCTTAAGAGCCCACCCGCTTCAGCGTGGGCTAGAGGAACTGCTGCAGGTTCCTAAATGCTCCTTCAGCTACACAAACAGTTCTTCAGTAAGATTTCTTAAGAGCCGGGGAAGAAGAACTGAATGCACGCGGGGTATTCATTGCTTGCTCTGCCGGCTCCCCCCTCTTCCCTCTCCTTGATTTAACCTGTTCCTAAAACAGAAACCGCGATTTGGAAATGCATAGCTCTGATTTCACGAGCGCTCTGGACTCCAACAGCACGTATCTGGGCAAGGGGCTGAGGGGTGCGGGCAGAACGCACGGCTTCGGCAGGCTGCGGGCCTGAGACGAGCAGAGGGCTCCCCGGGCACACCCCCCCGTCAGTTCAGCCCCCTGGGCAGGGATGAAGCAGTGAGCGAAGGGGTGCTGGCGGTGCCCGGCGGGGCTGCCCCATCCC
>NW_010284957.1:0-1341 GCF_000690775.1 Eurypyga helias
ATCCCACCTGAATCCCTGAAATGGGACTTGTGATGGAAGAGAACCAGGGCTGCAGGAATACATCGATACCCCTGGGAAACGACATCATCATTGTAATATACTTATCTCAAGCCTCACATACACAGGAAATTCAAAATGACCACTCAAATAGATTATCACAAATTGAAACTATCTGCAAAGACATTCAAACAAACTTACCCTCCCCTGTTCGGAACAAATAAGATAATTTTATGATTACTTCCTTGTAAACCAACTTTGGAGAGCTATTTTATAATTATACAGTCACCACTTATTCACATATGTAGTTACCTTGAGGCACGTGTGACTATTTGCACTATTCAGAATCGCAATTCATGAAACAGGGTTTTGCCAGCCTGAGTTTTTACTGTTGCCAGCACTGAAATACAGCAAGCTTGACAAAACCCCCCACTAACACCCAACAGCAGTCGCATGGTCGATGCAACAGCTCTGCTGGAGAAATTATGTTGTCAGCTCAAGTGAGTTTGACATTGCAGAGGTATCAAAACGAAAGCAAAGAGGAAAAGTTTCATCAACAAAGTAATCAGTCCTCTGGACTCAATGGAACCGCAATTATTTCATGGGGAGGTGTTGTCAGTTTATGCTGCAGATAGAAACTGTTACATAACACTGACAAGGGCCTATGCAGAGATTGCTTTTTATATGTAAAACTCTCCTGGCAGTTCTACATTTTCTAAAAAAAATAAGGAACCAAAAACAGTACATGTCAACACTATGCATTAAACACCCACACATTCCTCCCTGTAAAAATTACGTTGCTTTTTAGCCAGAGGCAGTTAACTATGCACAAGAAATCACAAAGCAAAAAGATCCCCTTCTTCCATGCTTTCCCTTTGGCACCTTTTTGAAACAAGTTCAGTGCTCATGTGTATTCCCACGCCAGCGAGAGCTGGGTACCAAACAAAGGTGGGCAGAGGCAGCGTGCCTGGAAAGTCACGCCTCTGCCACTTCTGGGGCTCAGAACAGGTAACGCGAAAAGGCATGAAAAATATTCCTAAGTTTGCTGTTCAGGCAACTTGAGATCATTCATACCTTCATGGCTTTTAGTTAACTGGGCAAATCGAAATACAGACGGCTGAGGAGGAGGTTTTGACTCTCCGCTGTGATGAGTGGGCAGCTGCTCTAGGCTGCACCAGCACCGTGGAAGAATGGTTGTCCTCAAATGCCAGTGGAAATATATCAATTTATGTTTTTGCCCCAGAACATACCCTTCCTCCCCCCAAGACGGTACCTGCAGCAGCATGCCCTGCCATGGACCTGCAGTTTCTCTTCAAGGGAAGGGTATTTTCAGTTATACATTTT
>NW_010284958.1:0-1318 GCF_000690775.1 Eurypyga helias
TTTAATGGGTAAGCTGGAGCTGGGGCTGCTGATGAATTATTCTTGGGGATTTAAGCATGAATAAAGACATCAGTTCAGATGCATCAGGAGATCTTTTTGGGAGTAATGGATTCCGTGCATTTTACCTAAACAGCGAAGTTTCCCCTTGCCACAGTTATTGGCGGCCAGCCTTTCTCTGGGGGCTTGGCTTGGCTATTTCTGTGCTGCTGTTCTTGCTTTTGTTCCCCATGTCACTGTCTGGGCTTCAGCACTTGGCTCAGCAGACGATGATATCAAAATCACAATCAGCCTGCCGCTGCACGACTTTCAAGCCCAAGGAACAGCTTCTCTTCATCTACTGTCCTTTTCTGCACCGACCAGCAGGCCCCATCATACTCAGAGCTAGTGTGAGGCCCCGGTCTCCGAAAAGCCTTGAAACAGGATTTCAGTTGCACAACCCCAGAGCCTATTGTTTTTTGTCTCCTGGTATCCTTAATACTTTAAGTTGCCAATTAAACAGGGAAGATTAGGTTTAAGTTTGCCCTGCTACTCGTTTGCACTGCAAATTGCACGCAGCTCCCCTCGCCTGCAGGTCAAGCTCACGGCTCCACAGCGCAGGCTGCTACCAGGCGATGGCAAAGGAGGGGAGAGGCTTTTCCCCCGTTCTACAGATGGGGAACACATCTGACACAGCGCCTCGCAGATATACAGATGCTCAGCTTGCGTGCTTTTAGCTGAAGTTGCCAACTGCTGCTGATTTCGGCCAGTGGGACTCAGCAAATCAGGAACACGAACCATTGCACAGCTGGGTGCTGGGTCCCTGTACCCTTGGTCCTCCCCCCTCTGTCGTGGGATTATTCAGCGCAGCCGTTGTTTCAAAGCCCTGTGAGTTACACTTAGTATGTAGAGCCAAGCCCTTCTGACAGGGTTCTGGGTTTAAGCAGATAATTCTTTAATATGTTTTACCCCTTCCATGACCAAGGCAGGACTTAATAGTCCAGTTAAGGCAAAACTGAGCTGCCAAAGCCTACTTGCCAGAGTTTATTTCTGTTTTCATGCAGATCATGTCTAAAATTAATCTATACAGGGGTAGTATCTTTATCACACTTGTATGGGAAACTCTCTGTAAAAGGAAAGGTTCTTCCTCACCACATCCAGGATTGACCTCGCATGACTGGAAGTTGAGTGGAAAGTAGCTGTAGTATTACGTTTATTACTTAATACCCACAGTCACGTCCAAGGTCAGTGTTTTTAGTCAGCTTCTGCTGGGGTGAGCAATAAGGGATGAAACTTGTTCCCTTTCCTCCTTTCTTCTCCAAAAGCCACCTCTCTTTTTTTT
>NW_010284959.1:0-1308 GCF_000690775.1 Eurypyga helias
TTTTTTTCTCTTCCCTAGAACTTGTTCCTCAGACATCTTTGGTTCTGAATCTGGGTCTCTAAATGGGTACAATTAGTGCCTAGGTAAGGAACGTTTTCTTCCAGTTTTTTTAGGGCCAGGGATTTAAGGATTGGTCCCTCTTGCTTTTCCTGAATGAGAAACTGTGGACTTTGTGGATAAATCATGTAACTGATTCTCTTGGACAGGAGGAACAGGTGAATGTTCTTCATGTTGTGACAAAATGCATTTTTGTTCTCTGTGAGGGAAATTATTCTTTTCTATATGAGAGGGATTAAATGTAAATTTTATAGTACGACACAGATTAATTAGATTAATGAAAAAATACTGATGTATTTATGTATACATGGACACTTAAGGTGGAAAAAGAGAGGAATATGATCTGTTATATAGAAAATCCTGTGTGTAAAAAAGAATCCAAGGGATATAACTTTGATGATAATTTTATAGTGATGACTGAACTAAGAGTAGTCTTACAGTTTACATAAGTTTTACTACAGAAATGTGGGGTTAGAATGGCTAATTTCTGCCAAGGACACTTGATTTTTAATTTGGAATGCTGCAGGCTGAAAGATATTATAGAAAGTAATTAACGTACAAAGATCTCGCAGTTGTGCCGTATAAAAAATTAGATAAGGTTTAGGTTGCCAGAATCGGTGTGCTGAAGTGAATTCCGCTGCTCTCTGAGGATAAATGTGTAATTCGTTGTTTCATTTACAATGGCACGGATGCAGATATTCATGACAGTGTCTGAGTTAATTACACAGTTGAAAGGTGTGATTCTGACAGTGACAAAATGCCCATAAAACGTAAGATTTAACTCTTGGTTCCCTAGGCTTGTGCCATCCAGCCAGGGCAGGTTTCATGCACTGAATCAGGGCTAGCCTGGAAGGGAAGTAAATGTTGGGTTGTAGCATCCTCTGCGTGAGGTGCCGTTCAGTCTGCTTTGGAGATTGTCAGAGCTGTAGGCCTGTAAAGTCACGTTACTTTGCAAATTCCATCTTGTAAGAATGATATTTAAATATGCGCTCCTGGTGTGCTGAAAAAAGCATTGTTCAGTTATTTTTTGCTAAGGATGGTGGTGACTGGCTCTTGCAATATTTGTGTATCTCAAAGCCTGTTTAGGAAGACCTGATCTGTCTTCCCATGAGGATGCTATTTCTGTGTCTCTCTGAATTTACCATGAGATCTAAAACTTTGCTCTGATAATTTAACTGCAACTGCTGTAAAAAGGTGTGGGTAGCGACTGTCTTAACCTCTAACTTATGTTCCTGATTTTCTTTTTTTTTT
>NW_010284960.1:0-1341 GCF_000690775.1 Eurypyga helias
ACCCTAACCATTCTATCATTCTATAATATAGAATTAATTATTTCCACAGAGTGTTCTTCTACGGAAAGGGCAAACTTCAGTTCTTCCTGTTTATGGAGGAAAAAGTTGATAATATCACACTTGGAGTAAGAAGTTGTGATACCTGGCCATATATCTACCATCCTTACAGAGACACATTTTATTTACGTTTTCATACCCCAGCAATTCTTGGGTGGTCAGTTGCATATTAAGGCTGGGATTTAATGTGCTTAATTTAAGAATTCTACCAGATTTCAGTATCCTTGGTTTTATCCCTCTTAATTCTAGATGGTTAAAATGTAGATTTTTGGGTTTTAATCTGGCCTAGCCATCCTATATTCCTGTATTGGTAGTAAAGAGAAATAAATAGTTCTGTAGAAGAATCCGCCTCATCCTAGCTCAGATGATATGAAACATTTTCATGTTATATTTGTTCCTGCATTGACCATGTTGGGGTTCCCACTCCCAATGGGTTGGTTTGTCAAAGGTAAATACCTAATTCCCTGTATAGTCAACTGAGAGTTGTGTTTGACAGTGCTTCAGGACCGACAGAGGAAGAACTTGCCTGAGTGTAGGTATACATCTGCTGTAAGTGTGCAGAAATGCCAGGAATATATCTTATGCAGAACACTGGCTATACAGGAGCAGTCGATGGGATAAAGAGGTCTTACGGCACAGAAGGGGGGCACTACTGCCTGGCCTTAAAATGGAGTCTAATTTTATATACAAGGCAACATGTTTATATATGGGACAAATACACAGTAAACATCTTGAAAGACCTCAGTTTAAGAACTCCATTCATGATTATACTAAGGTTGCAGGTGCTATGGATGCAATTAATCTCACCTTTCTTGTATAATAAGCATGTACACTGTTCTTCTAGGTTGTCTTTATAATTAACCAAGAGAGATAGGCACTTCTCTACCCACCTAAGCCTTTCTGCAATTCATCTGATCTACTTAAATACCTGTCTTAACATGAGAGAAGCCATTCTCTAGAAACTCGTTTACTTCCTATGCAGCTGTGACACAGAGGTTTAAATTACAGACATCTTCATTAGATCCAGTGAATCCCACCCAATTCATCCCTATCTCATGCTACAAAGAATGTACAATTTTACTCTCCTTCAAAAAATCTGAAGGAAAAATGAAGCATGCTAGGGAAAGTACAACAGAGCTTGATTGACTCCAGAACTGAGAAGAGAAGTTGCCTTTACATATACTAGGGCACGGTACATCATAACCTGCACACCTATGCAGATTTTCATTGTGTAGTCAGATTGATCACTCTATTTGCAAATAATTCCATTTACAGCAATCTCAA
>NW_010284961.1:0-1319 GCF_000690775.1 Eurypyga helias
CTGCCACTTCACTTCCTCATTTCTGACATGCTTGGTCAGCCATGCAGGCTCCTTTCATGTGCCGGGATGAGAGGCCCAAGGGTTTCCCGGGCAGCATCGTGTCAGCACAGGCAGAAGACTCTTTGTAAGTGGTGGAGGAGTCCCGGTAAGGCAGGGGATGATGGCGTGGAGCAGCGAAGTGCTATCGTTTGCAACTGCCTTTGGACGAAGAGGCCTATGTGAGTGCATGCAAGCTGATGCCATGTTGGTTGTTGTCCCTACAAGATCACTTTCACCTCCCTTTGAAAGTCATGACAGTCAGGGAATGAGGTCTGGAAGGAAGCCAATGATCCCCCTGTGTTCGGGAAGGGAACGTAGGAAGAGCCGGGGAACGTCAGGCCAGTCAGCCTTGCATCCGTCACTGCAAAGGTGATGGTGCAAATCGCCCTGGAAGCCATTTCCCAAGATGCTGACAGCGGGGAGGCATGGGCAGACAGGAATATTATGAGGTTCAGCCAACGGACATGCACTGTGTGAGGAAGAACCTCACGCACCACTCAAGACTGGGGCTCATGGGCTACATTTAAGGTAGCTTTGCAGCAGAGGATGTGCATCCTGGTGTTCACGGTGAGGCAGCCGGCACCCTTGTGGTAAGGTGTTGGACAGTATGCTGGGCAGCATTAAGAAGAGAGTTGCAAGTGCAATAAAGAACAACAGGCAAGAGGCTTCAAGAGCAACATCCACCCGTACAAGAGTAGCTGAGCAGCAACTACAAGGTGTCTGAGGCCACTGTGCCCACCGCCAGAGCTGAAAGAAGGAGGGGGAGCCCTCCCAGCAGTGGGTGGGCAACAAATCCGGAACTGCCTGAGAAAAGTCAGCCCAGACAAGCCAGCAGGTGCACCCCAGGTCAGGGAAGACCCAGACCTGCTGGACGACTGGGGTCTCAGGAGCCTCATGGCATTGAAGAAGGACAACTGGCAAGTCCTGCACCTGGAAAAGAAGAACCTCTTGCACCAGCGTGGCGTGGGAACTGAACTATCTTAGAGCCCTCAAATCTTCTTGGCGTAGATGTGCCCCTGGGACATGTTAATCCCTGGGGAGAGACTTGGATGTTGGAATGGAACGGCAACACAGGCCTCAATCTCCCAGCCAAAAGACTCGGCTATTGTAGGGGGGTGTCCTGAATGATCCATGGAGGGAAAGAAATGGTTGCAGAAAACATCTGCCCAGTGGCTGGGAATCATTTGTGGGTCCAAGGGGGTATGTCTTCTCCTGGCATTAGGGCTTCATCATGCCTTCTTTCCCATGCCCCAAAGGTCTCCTCAGACTGGAGCACAACT
>NW_010284962.1:0-1346 GCF_000690775.1 Eurypyga helias
CGTCTCCCCTCCCCCGCCAGAAGGGAGCATTAGCACTTGCATTGCAACTTCTTGGAAATAGCGGGGGAAAACACAGGGGTGCTGCAGCCCCATGGGGCGGGGGCTCAGCGCTTTTCTCTGTACCCTCACACCGTCCCCAGCATCGCTGAGATGATTAAGACTTTCCTGTCATCTTAATAAAAAATTTCCGAAAAGATGCAGGAGCTCACAAATGGACGGAAACCCCAGGAGCCTTTAGAAAGCTGAGAGAGCAGAGGCAGAGCCTGGCAGGAAAAGCCAAATCCTGCTGGGGATGCGCTCTCCTGCGGGAAACCCCAGCTCCAGAGCTGCAGGAGCCTAAACCACCCCTCTCCAGCTGGCTCCCACCCTGGTCAGGCTAGGTGCAGGCAGGAGGGGGAAGAACCTCTCAAGGTTTCAGCCCATGTCTGTTATCAGCTCTGCCAGATGCCTGCCTGGCAGTGTGGGCTTGATGAGCGCTGGATCCAACCTCATCTCACCCAAGGACCATTACAGGGCACATGGCAGGGGAGAGTGATTCCATTTCCCATCTCGGACATTTTATTGATGAGAAGGTGACAGAAATACTAATTTTAAAACTGTTGAGGTTGCTTTGGAGATTCTTATGATGTCCATTCCCATGGCTTGCAAGTCTGGTGTGCTCCTAACCCATTAACATAAAGGAGGTATTCAGCAGAGAGTACTCCTGAAAAGCCGGTTTCTATCTCCTTTGGACACACCATGAAGACAGGGATATTTTACATCCTAAACCTTTGGCATTCAGAAATTCTATTAAACTCTTATCTGCCAGCAGCAGGCCTGGTGCTACACCGCATCTCCATTGTTCTGCACCCACGATAGAATCAAAGGGAGGGACGGGAGGACTCAGCTCCTCTCCACTCACAATGCTGCCTGGTCCCCTCCACTGCTATTTCATTTAGAGACGTAATGCTAAAACTTGAGAAACAAAAGCACAATAGACAGGCTGGAAGGCAGGAGGGGACCGTGTTTACTTGTGTGTGTTTTCACATGTATCTGTGTACACACACACTGCACAGACACAAACACACACACATACCTGTGCCTCTTGAGTATTGGAGCAGATTCATTTTATTATTGCTGTTGTTGCATTTATTAACACAGAAAGCACCTAATGCAGCTGACAGCTTTGATACCATTCTGCTAAGCTCCGGGTTGCAAGAGGGTGTTTGTCTTTTCTTTGTTCCCAAACTCGCCAGACATCCCCTTCGCCCCCCTCCCTCCCCTTCTCAAAACCTCCCAAAACGCTGCAAAGCAGCAGAGCTTTGCCCGGAGTTTCCCATTCCCGGAGTTTCCCATTCCCAACAACT
>NW_010284963.1:0-1341 GCF_000690775.1 Eurypyga helias
AATGAAACAAAATCACTTTCATCTTCCTTTGTTTACCATACTGTTCAAATACCTTGATAACCAAATCACACACACTGATTTTGTCAATCTGCTTACGCCGCTGTTCGGTTCTGTTTCCTGTGTATCCAGTGCAGCAGTAACCTTTGCCTCTTACGGGGGGGATGTCAGGTTGCCTCCAGAGCACCTTTTACCAACAGCGCAGTTTGAGCATTGGCAAAAAGTGGCAACAACTACTGCAACTAAAATGTTTCAGACTGAAGGTGCTGAAGTATTTTCCCTTTCTTCCAGTTAAGTATTAGTGGGATTTCCTAGGAATGGACTCCTAGATTACACCTGGGCTGTTCTTACCTGTGTTACAGTAGATGAGGTCAGAGTGTGAGGTCAGGATTCAGAAATATGCCTGTGTCTTCCGATGGTTTATTTGTTCATAGTCACTTTAAGCTCCCATGGGAAACTGGTGTTTTCTCTGTGAATAATTTCTGGCAACAATACCTATCCTTCCGTGGAATAATTATGACCCAGTCAGCATCGAGGGAGGAGTATTTGCTTCAATGAGTGAAGCATTTCCACTTAGGAGGTAAATAATACTGATCTCTGGCAAGGTTCAGACTGCACAAGCATTGTAATTCATCTTGTAAAGATTTTGAATGGTTCTTTGTTCTTGTTGTGCATCACCCCTGCAGATTAGATAGGAATGCAGAATACATTTTGTGCCTTCTTGTGTGGAAAATGGAGTATGCACATTAAGAAGACAGCCTTCAGAGCAGTGAGCAAGGGATTGCGTGAAGGTCATTGCAGCACAGACAACTCCATTAACTACTATTCAGCATCACAAGTGTACAGTTGAACTACAAGAGCTTCCTGGAGCTGTGGAATGAGTACTTGTGCAGCTCTTTTGTGAGTCGTAGGGACCTGCAGAACCAAGGGAAGCTTGATGCCTATGGCTGCAGTGAAAGTCTGTTCCTATTGGGATCTAGCCTGTTATGGACTACTGATTAGATGTATTTTTGTCCTTGCAACTCTGTACCTGTGATATTGGCAGAGACTGGTGTCTCTTGGCAGTTCTGTGGCAAGACACCTGATGTTGGCATGTCCTATTGCATCTGTAAGTAAATGCACAGTGCAGTGAACTGATGCATTTCTCCAGCACTCATTCTACACAGGATATTCATGTAGCTTGTGTATTTCGCTGGCAGTTTGAAGAAAGGATCCCTCTAGCATCCATGTCAGAAGTAGTGGGAAGGTGCATAGCCAAAGTGTGGTTTTGCCTCTATGTAAGCCACATGTTTCTAGGCCCAAGGCAGTTCTGAGCTGAGGTTGGTACTCTGCTGTTTGGCTGCT
>NW_010284964.1:0-1342 GCF_000690775.1 Eurypyga helias
ATTCTATGATTCTATGATTCATATCAGCTCAAGACAATGTGGCACTCCTGAGTCAGTGTGAATCATCCACAGAAGAATGAAAACACTGCACTGAAATTACTTGCACAAGGGTAAAAGAGAAGCCTGGTCCAAAATTCATATAAAAATTTAAATATGTCATCTGCTTGGGTGATTATTGCTAGTACTTTGATCTAGACTATTTGAAGATCGTTTCTAAAACTAGCTGTGGTGCATATTAGGATTTGGTACCCATTTTGCCCAATGGGATGCAGTGAAAGGTACTGACAGAGCTCAGTAATGAACAAATTTTTAAACTTGTTGAGGATGCTGAAAAGACCATGAAGAAATAGGTAAGGTTGAACTTTTTTGCAGTGAGAAAATGTTCTGTCATTTTAACAGCAATGATTTTGCTCTAGCCTAAACAAAATCTCTCATATTTTTTTGTCTTAATTTACTTAAAAAAAAGTTATTAAGCTTATTTTACAATAAAAATGCTGACTTCAAAATGAAAAAAATAAGCACTTATATTTCTAAATATATAAGTAGGAAAATCTTAATTTTTAAATGTTGAAATGAAAATTTGTAGGTTATTATTAGGAATAATAACTAGCCTCTCCTCTCCCTTCCCTAGCAGTAATGCAGCGTGTCAGGTCCTTCTGACAGACACTCACAGTCAGACAGACACAGCCATTTTATCTCAAACAGCTTTGCTCCAAATAATCGCTCTGTTAGAGGCATTTCAAGGTACAGCTTGGTGCCGTGTGATGTTGTCCTCGGTAATTGTGTCCTTACCCAAAAAAAGTAACTTAACCCACATATTTTTTTACAAAAATGAACAAAATGTGCACAGCTGGATTCTGACAAAATAACTTCCAGATTTTGCTAATGCTAATCCTTTGATGCCTGAGCTCAGTAATTTTGACCTGTGCTTGGCAAAGAAGTGAGCGTCTGAGGACAGTGCTACAGGGTTGGCATCAGATGACTAAAAAAAAAAAAAGTAAGTGGCTGGTTTAGGTTCCACAAGGACACACAAGGCAAAAGATCAGTGGAACCGAGTTCTTCCAAAGCTGGACCCAAGTGCTTCTTATGGGAGAGGTATCCGCAGGCTCTCATGTACATTCTGCCATGTTCTTATCAGAGAATTTGCTTTGCATACCAACCAAGCAGCCAAACCACACTTTGGCTCCTCAGATTATATTAGATGAAATTAAAGGATTCAGTATATCCAAAGCAAGCCTCCAAACGCAAGCTGAGCACAAGACTGCACTACAGATGGAACCACAGTGCCAGAGGTAAGCATCATTCATATTTGCACAGATAGGCATCATGGTTTAACCCCAGC
>NW_010284965.1:0-1343 GCF_000690775.1 Eurypyga helias
ATGTCCTGGCTGCACGGAGCAGGGCTGGGCTGGCTACCAGCACTTGGAATGGACGTGATCATAGTAATCAGAAATGGAGGTAACTGGGAGAGGGCCGAAGCTTGTCAAGGATCGGGAAGAAGCTTTTGCCAAGCAGCGCGTGGAACTAAGGAAGTGCTGCCATCACCCCTCTGGTGAGCCAGGAGTGGCCCCAACATGGTCTTGCTCCTGTGTGCTCACACCATTAGATGCGCTGATGGACCCAAACAACATCGTGGTTTTCCTTAGGGTTAAAAAAACCTCAAGTCAAACGACATGGCCCTCATTTTGGAAGCAAGGGATATAAATAAACACTAAAGGCCAGGGGGTGCCTAAGGATTCATCAAGAAAAGAGACGCCCTTGGCATGATGATAACTGTACCTGTTTCCCAGCGGAAGGATTCATCAAGGAAAGACGCCCTTGGCACGATGATAACTGTACCTGTTTCCCTGCAGATGCGTTAGTCCCATGAATCCTGTGACAGCTTGAGGAACGCAGAGAAGAGCGGCCATCGAACGGTACGCTGCCAAGCACTGTGAGCAAGAAAAGCCGTAGCTGAGAAGCTGTCTGGGCGCCTGCATCTCAGGCACCAACAGGGAGAAAATGTTTGAGAAAGCTCTTACTGAATTCCTTCAAAACCCTTCTTCCAGCAGCTTTGCAGAGCCTGTTCCTCTGCTCACCGAGGCCGAGACTGCGTCAACCAGCACTGCCAACGGGAGCACAGACGTGTTCCTCTGTAGCACAAGCAGCTTATGGTCCAGTTTTCTCCAAGTGCCAGGTTAGTTTCATGGCTGATGCTGGTGTCTGTAGCAGGACATCCCAGGAGAGGGAAGACACACACCCCACTGCCCCCTTTTCACAACAGGACCACTAACAGGACAAAGCTCTGCTGTTGTATGGTCTGGAAGGACTTTGCTCAGGCCCTGGTCGGCACAGCAAGTTTTCCATAGCCAGAAAAAGAGCTTATTAAAAAGCTTCCAAGAACAAGTTCTTTCCCTTCCTGCCACGCTTCACCTCTTAGCCTGTGAGTTACTCTTCCAGGGGTTGCCTCCACCTGACAGGAGTGATTTGAGCGCTTAACCCCGTGCTCCTCTCCCCACCGGCACCGTAACGTTTCACCGTCGGCGCAGATTGAGGTGACGCGTCAACTCAGGGCGCATTGTGGATTGTCCAGGGAGGAGCGACTGCAGAGCCACGTACTGCAACTCGGAGTTGCGGGAGCTAACGCCGCAGACCGGCTACATGGCAGCTGTTAACAGACGACGTTCCTGTGGTGCTTTACAACTTCCCCATCCTAAAGCCGTCACTGTGGAAGGAGACAGTT
>NW_010284966.1:0-1347 GCF_000690775.1 Eurypyga helias
CCATTCTATGATCCTATGATTCTATCAACCCTTGCAATGCATATTTTGGCATTTTTTAGCTCCCACTAAATTCTTCAAATATAGTTCCTCTATGTAAACACATGACACAATGCCTACAACTCAGATAGACATGGATATATATGGTACTCCAATCATCACCAGTGTCTAGAGCCCAAAAGCAGCTCAGGAAGAGAAAGTTTTATCATGATACTCTACCAATTCCATAAATAGAAGGCTTCACTCAATGCTGTTTTCAACCTGTCCCTTTTCCAGAGTAATCTTTTTTGAGCAAAATAAACCCAAATGCAAAAATGAGCCCAGGAAAAAAGAAGAAACATTATCTCAATTGGTTTTAAGTCAGCCTCTTCAGAGTCCTCAGGGAGTGGAAGAGCAAACAAGACTATGTTCAGAATGTTCCCATTCCTGAGCTGGGCTAAAACAAATACACTGGAGCAAGTAAAAACACATCTGAAACAAATCCAAAAGCAAACCTGCCCCCTGAAACCCAAAACACTGACTGGGGCTATGAGGCAGCCAGCAAAAACAGGGAAAGGTATTCTTTTAAACCTACAGGCTGTACCTCTCAGGAAAGAAATGGATGTTTACAAGTGCTGCTCTGCTTTTGACAGGCACTGTGTTAATAAAAGCAACTAGTTAATGCCAGACAGGGGTTCCCTATATGAATTTGGGTGTAGCAACTGCCTTTAGGCATCTAACTGACCACACAATTCATAGACCTCATGAACTGCAGGCTGCATCCCACATGGAATCCAAGCAAAGACTATGCTGGCAGTACGATGAGCAAGTACCACTTCGTATTGTCATTGGGTGCCAGGCATTCAGCTGAGAGAAAAGAGAGCATTGCAACTACAATTATGTGGGACTTGGATGGAGTATACATATTGTATGAGGTAGAGACCCGGGAGAGAACTTTCTTCTTCACCACTGATTTAATGTGGTGAGTTGTAAGAAGATAACCTAAGTGACTCCTTTGTCAATTCTGGGGCTGCTTCCAAAGAATTTTTTTTTTAGGCAAGGAAAGCTCACAAAGCACATTTACTGTTTGTGCATTTCAGTATTTCACATTGTGGGCTAGCAGTTGGCTTGTTCAGTTCTCACCCATCTATATTTAGTGCATCATCTGAGCTTTGCAGACACTACTAGGTAGTATCTGTAGCTGGTGTGAAATGGCAGTGGAGGGACACTTCAGTGAAGCTGAAAGAGATATTTTTGATTTATGCTAGCAAAGGATATTTCCTGGCTAACAAAAGACATGAAGGAAGGAGTTGTGGGATTCAGTGGTCACAATTTAGCCTCCACAGTCTGTGCTGGATTCAGCCAAGAAAG
>NW_010284967.1:0-1347 GCF_000690775.1 Eurypyga helias
TCCCAGCTGTATTTCTTTGAAAAAGAAAGGCATTGGATCTACAAGTAAGTAAGGCATTGGATCTACAAGGATTTACAATGGCTTATGCCTTTACCAAGTTGATATGCTTAACTGACAACCTAGGTTAGGCAAAACTGCAAATACGTTCATTAGAAAAATCCCAACTTTGTAGACATGAGCTGCTTTCTCTAAATAGTGCTGTCGAATGCTGTACATTCCCTAACGTCCTTAATAAGCCTACATTTTGTTTAGCGCACAGGGAAAAAGTCAGTCACAAGATTAAAAGTAATTCTTTCTGATTTCTTATGTTCCACCAATCAAAAAAAGTAGACAGTTTCAGTACTACTTCAGCAGTCTGAGAACAGTCCAAAGTTGCAAGCACAGAAACAGAAATTGAAACTGAACAAATGCATTTTAATGGGTTTCTTTCCTACTAATCGCACAGCCTCTCTAAGTTTAGTAAGTAACGACTTATTTCATGGACTTGCTCAGCTGGCTGGCCATCTCTGCAGTAAGTACCACTCTTGTCACGCTGGAAAGCAGCAGTCCAAGGGCTTGATTCTTGTCGTCTGCCTGACGGCCGGACTGAAGGGTCCACGTAGCCCAGGCTGAAGAGCAGGCTGTGGCACAGGTGGCTCACAGGCGACTTCCTCTCTGCTCCCCCAGCATCCTCGCTTATTGGCTAGGTCTGTAAAAGGGTACAAAGCTCCCCAGTTCTTCCAGTATTCATTGAACTGGAAGTGTCAGAGATCACTGCTCTGGCACTTCTGTTAACATTTGACTTCTGTTACTGTGTGCCAGTGCCCACGCACTCCTCTCAGCAACTATAAACTGGATCTATACTGCTCCATCAGGCTTGTGGTTATCCAAGTACACGATCGGGTGTTTTTTTCGGGGGTGACTGCGTCTGCCACTGCCAAATAATATTTATGTAAGTTATTTGAAGGATCTAAGATATTTGACTATCAACTGGAACAGCGTGGGAGTTAAAAGTGTGGTGGGTTTTGCTATCTGACTGGAAAGGAAGGTCTTGCATCATGCTGAAAAGGATTACATTTCAAGTCTTGTGTGTTTGAGAAGCTTAAGATAGGCATCTTAATATCTGTGTTCCTTTTGTTGGCTTGGAATTGCTAGATGATTCGTTTCCATTTCAGTTGGCATGAAAGGGCAGTTTTACTTTAGAGCACGCAAGAAAAAGCTCAGGAATTCCTTCAAGGATAGAGTAAGCTAAAAACAGTTCAGGGTACTAAAGCAGCAAATAACATATTTACTGTGTGCTGCCCTTGATTGGACTGATTACCAGACCTCTTAATTGAAAACTTAATGTTTATCTTCAACTCTGCATAT
>NW_010284968.1:0-1293 GCF_000690775.1 Eurypyga helias
AATAAATGAACAAACAAACAAACAACAGTTTGTTACAGCGTACTCCAGGATAGGAACAGGCTGGTCAGCCAAGTACAGCCTCCTTGCCCAGCTGCTGGCCCCCCGGCATGGAGGGCACCTCGGCCTGTCACCACCTGCACCAAAAACCTCGCACCGCCAGTAAGGTGAAAATAGGCACAAGGTCCTTGCCTTGAAAGCCACGTCAAAATATGCCAAACTTGTGAATACTGACAGCTTTGATCTGTTTTTACGTGCTCTTTAAATTCAGAATACCCATTCCTCAGGCTCAGTGATGTTCACAGTTTTCCTCTGTGAACCACTTTTCACATCTTACTGATTTTTCATTTTCATGTACACAAAGCTGTACTACATTTGTGTTAAGCATGTTTGCCATTTTCTCAATTTCTCTTCAGTACTTTCCAGATCAACAAAAGATGTATTTTCTTTTTGAAAACTGGCAAGGAAAGAGTATGGGAAGCCCAGGCTAACACCAATGCCTCCAGGAAACTTCTACAGCCATGCTATAAATCCTTTCAAACAGGCACACCATGGAAACACAGGCTAACAGCACAGGCCCACTGTATTTGTATTGACAGTGTATTAGTGCACCTACAAGGCAATATCCATGCCTCCCGCACATGAAATTTCAGATGATCTATACTGCAAATGAATAGCAGCTTTCATGCTGAATCAATCGATACACTCAAGGCTCAGGGATTCTTGTGAAATGGGTTGTTACTGTAACACTGATGAATTTTTACAAGTACTCTCCCTTTCACATCATCATTTATCCTGCTAGCTGGCATTTAACAACTCCAAATGTTTACACTTCATGTTCTGCCACACAATAAGCTACCAAATAATTATTCAGAAGATCTATAGCAGAAAACAGAAACTACAGTTAATGAGTTACTAAGGCCTTAAAAACCCTGCTCAAGTTCAAAAGCAGGTAAACCAGACGAAAGCTCTACTCAAAGAAATTCTACTCTAAGAAATTCATTTGTTTCACTTTCTTAAAAAGGAGATAGATTAAAAAAAAGTTACAAAGTAGAAAAAAAAAGCACATTTTAGTTTAAAATTTTTCCTCCACTTTTGAATTTTTTTTTTTCTAATTTATGTCAAGCTGATAACCAGCAGTGCATTTTGTGTCAGAAATTTCCATTGCTACAGTCAGTATAAGGTGCAGATTGGCTATGGCAGCAGAATTACATCTCTCCATCTCATTTACTTGAGACACCTCCCATTACAGAGACTCAAAACAATAACCAAATACATATGAAAGATCACAGAATC
>NW_010284969.1:0-1334 GCF_000690775.1 Eurypyga helias
AGATGCTGATTTTAACTGAGCTTTGGCACATTCAGCTGACATGGCTTCAGAGGAACATACAAACCTGACACCGTACTGATACCAACATACTGATTACAGATATTTATTTGCTGTTAACACAAAACTTACCTGAGGAATTCTGAAAATAAAAAGCCAAAGGAATCTCACATATACAGCATAGGGTGAGGGCATCAACTTGCTGCTTCTTAGATCCAGGTGACCGAGTGTTGCATTGGTGTTCGCAGGACAAATACACCCCTGCGCATGAGGCACGGGGAGCTGTAGGCAGTGTCAGGGCCCCGAAGAAAAATTGGTCTGAGGCAGCTTTGTGACTAAGAAGCAGTATTCAGCCATTATACAGTTTATTAAAGGGATAAAGCTTTATATGTACCAAGACGCAGCGTGATGAGCACAGGCAGAGTTCCAAGTGGCTTCAAAGAATCCTGCAGCTGTGAGCAAATAGGTTGCTTTATGTTCTAGACCTTGCAGGGTACTCAAACATGTATTTGTTTTTATTATGTTTGGCATTTGCTTACCGGTTCATTACCACATATTTTTGACGCTGCAAGAAATTCCAGACTGCATTTGCTGCACCAAGGGAGGGTGACACAGCGGGGAGCCAGGCACGCTCTACTGCTGACTGGGGGGTGAGACGGTCGTCTCCCCTTGCCTGGGTGTAACGCGGGGGCACATTCACGCTGCCTTTCAGGAGCTGCTTAGGGATTACAGCGGTCCAGCTAAGAGAGGCGTTTGGTTCAGCCTTCATGAATTCATTCTAGAATTCTTCCTTAATTAATTCTAGAAATTAATTCTACCCGCATTAACCGCAAGTTCTGTGCCTTTGCCACCATTTGTGCGCAAGGGTGTAACCTGTAGCAACAGCCGATGCCATTTTCCCACCCAACTGGCAGCTCCTTTTTCGAGCAGCGTGGTAAGGCTTCCCCGCTGCCTCACAACCGCTTATGCCGGATGAACTTGCCGCGACATTTCCCTCCTTCCACCGGGAAGTACGTGAGCATCTCGGCCCTCGGATGTGCTTGTCCCCAGGATAAGGCCGGGAGCACGGATTTTGCTCCCCATCCGCGGACGCGGAACAACTTGAAGCAGGAGCTGCGCCGGAGCCGTGAAACACCGGAAACAAACACGATACAGGCAGCTCCTGCGGGCGGGCTTAGGGGCTGACACCAGCCCTTGCCGTGTCCTTTGTTCCTGCCATGCTGCAGCGCCTGCCATGCCCTCCGCTCTGGCGCACGGGAACCATCCCAGCGCGCCCGTGGTGTTGTCTCAGGCGCCGCCGGCCCACGCGCCTGCACAGCAGCCGTCGTGCCCCGCCG
>NW_010284970.1:0-1343 GCF_000690775.1 Eurypyga helias
AAAAAAACCCCAAACAAACTAAAAAAAGAAGCCAGTTGCACAGGAGAAACTATAATTCACAGAGAATCCACAAGCCAAAGCAGGCATATTTGCTAGCTAACTAAACTCATCTAAACTCAAAGGACACTCACAACTGCAGGGAAATGGCTACAGGGATGTGTTGCGAATGTTCATTATTTTGTTTACCCATGCCCATTTGCTGTATTACAGTAAAGACTGATTGATTCTGAAACCTTGAAAGTGACACTGCACGTCTGCATCGGCTACCGTGTCTCCTTCAGGAAATGTAAGCTGAGAAAGCCTGTGAGAATAGACCACAAAGCACATACTCTAACAGGGTCTGACACCAGGCTTCACAAAAGATACAGCTCGGCTGCTACACCAAGCTCCTACTTGTGTGAGCAATTAATAGACTTATATTAGAGAATGTGTGAACAATAGGGACATTAGACTACACACAATTATAAGGCCGTGAATCATGAAGTGGCGAGTCGAACCCAGTATTTTGTTGAGCTCTTACAGAGCTGCATGACAGATTAATTAAAAATAAAAAATCCCACATGAAGATAGAGTGCCTACAACTGTTAAGCTTTCACAGAAATCAAGCAATTACCTTTTTTGAATAATTTCTCTCCAAGCAAGTGATTCTGTCACAAACTCTCTGAAGTTATCATTAGTCACAATAACACCTCCAGTTTTATCAGCAAGGTGTAATAAAAACCTGTAAAATTCATTTCAAAGACAGTTAAGATAGTCTGTTTTGCTGAAAATTGTACCAAGATGTAGAAAATAAACATTTCACCATCCAGGAGTAATCTATTTGCATGAAAACAAGTACTTTGACTACCAGGAAATTACTGTTTTGACCCACCATATAACTTCAAAAAATGTTTTTAGGTAGCATGCATTTATTTAGTGCAGCAGAGTCTTTAATGTCAGGCTTTTTTTCCCGTTAAGAAAACCAAACAAACCACCCCACAAGCAAGACCTGCCAACATCATGGGATTATCAGGTTCTGAAATATCTGTAAAGGTAAATGGTTTGCTTTACAAGACTACAGTATTTATTACAAGTTTCAGCACAGACTTACTTCCAAACACTTTTATGCTTAGCATTAATGTCCGTGTTCTTCAAGACAGTTACACATGTTAGTCGTTTGCTCTGTCAACACTTGTTAACCAAGAGTGCTGCTACCCTTTTGTTGTTAAATTATGACAAAAGGTAACTACTGACTTATTAAGAAAATCCAATGATTGTTTTTTTCACCTACCTGAAAACAAGCTTTTAGCCATTTGAAACTATTTTAGCAAAGAGAGAATGGGTGGTATTCTTTTAAAGAAACG
>NW_010284971.1:0-1342 GCF_000690775.1 Eurypyga helias
TTTTTTTTTTTTTTTCCCCTTCTCAGTGCTACAAATACACTAAATCTTTAAGGTAAATAGCAGACAAATTCTGCTGAGAAACTGAAAATATTAGCACTCTCTCAGACAACTCAACTGTAAGGATTATAAAGCAATGGCTACGAGCATGGTAAATGATCCTCGAAATTCAAATAGAAATCCTCCTTCTTTTTTTCAATATACAGTTTATGAAGTCAAATATATATACTTTAAAGAGTTTACTATGCAAATCCTGAAGAGATTTATAATAAACTTTTTTCCAGCTAGTAAATTATAAAGAATCTTTAGAAACTTACAATTTGCCAACTGAGGTACAATTTTAATTAGTCTGTAATTATAGAATCAACTAAATGATATAATGGGTACTAGAGAATACCAGTTCCACCTGTTCTTAACAGAATCTGCTCTGGGAAAAAAGCTGTGGAGAGTAGACTTTTCAATTTGCTGCTGATTGAAATGAAAAAAGAAATGTTTCAAGTCAATTTAAAATAAAAATATTTTCCTCCACTCAAACCAAATTGAAACACTGGAGAAATATATTGTCTTGGGTAAAAGCTAGAAGGCAAAACAAGACAGGGTGGCAGACGTTTTAAAACATCAGTATATGGGAAAAGTCAAAGCTGTTTTAGGAAGTGTCTATCTAAAATGTTTTAATTTTTATTCTCTCTCCATTTGTCATGCTGAAATAATGTGATAGATTTTACATAATTTTAAGTGCAGTCGCTTGAAAATTTTGCATTTTTTTTTCAGTGATAGGTTCACATTTGCCAAGTGGCATCACCTCACAAACATTAATGAATTTGCTTTCACAATGTCTCCTCCTGGGGAGAAGTTTCTAAAATTTAAATAATTTCCTCAAAATATCTTTATAGACACATGGATGCAGCCTTAATCCCTGATCACGTACTTAAAAACAAGTGTAATTATATTTGAAATATAGCCAGAGTGGTTAACAGACAGGCTTAAATAAAAATGGAGAACACTAACAACATTATTCTATTACATCTTCTCACAAAACCTCTCCTATCAATATTTTGCCTTACTCAATTTTGATATCTGTTGGCTTAAGTCACCAAGATTTCTTATTATTGTTTCATGAAGAACAAGAATGTCCACAATGATAGGGCAATTTTAAAAGGATGCACACAATGTCACCTACACTTGGATGAATCCTATTCCAGCCTCTTCAATTTTCAACAAATTCTTTTTTTCTGTAGAAGCGTCTGTTCTCCCCAACATGTATATGGTTTATGGTTGCACAGTATGTACTGTGGGTATTTCCAGATGCTGTGAGGTGATACTGCATTTCAAAAGAAATACTGCA
>NW_010284972.1:0-1348 GCF_000690775.1 Eurypyga helias
TTCTTTGTGGAAAAAGAAAGCTCTGTCAAATCAGAAAGCTCTGTGGAACACACTAAAATACTCACCAGATTTTTGGGTTTGGAGAATTCAAACAAACTAAAATATTCATGAGGTGTTGTAACATTCAGTAGTTACTATTTTTGGGATTAATGTTTTGATTTTTTGGGGGCATTATTTTTATTGCAACTCCTTTTTATGTTATATTATTATGTATTTAAATAGAATATTAAAAAAATCAGTCAGTTTGTAATCCCCCAAAACACAGAACTCCCATCTTCAGCATAGCTTTATTAAATTCCAGACAAATAAAGACTGAAAGAAAGATTTGTCTCTTAGATGCTGCAAATTCTTTCATTTCCCTCATCTTACAGAGACCAGGAATAGTGAAGTTTTGGAGATGAAAAAAAATGTTCTTTCTTTCCTCTTAGGACCCAAGACATACTGCAAAGATTATTCCAATTACAGTTGACTTCCAGATACAAATAGACAGGTTTGAACGCCCAGCTTGGAGCAGGCTCAGCTCTTTTCTTGTAAAGACAAGTTGGATATATACCTGGGAGCTTTCAGAAAAACAAAGAGATTTTATTGGTAGTGAGAGGTAACTGGCTACAGAAGAGTTACTTCAGAAAAGTGAAAGCTGAACTGAGCTGAAGAACTATTCATTTTAATCAGACTAGTGTTGCTTTAACAAAGCATACTGAGTCTTTGCTGGTTTTGTGATATTTAATTAAATTTAGAAGGTTAGATAGAAAAGGTATGTTTTCCAATTAACCTTTACCTCATTAAAATTTCATTCTGAGTTGTAAGCAGTTCTATAGAGTACATGCTGTTAAGCACTATCTGGCCATTTTATTTCCTGTTATACCTGCTACTTATCTGAACCTAAACCAGCACATCTTTGTTTTAGATTCTTACCCTGGGAGCACATTTTGCTCTACATAGATCACCAGATTTACGTCATATTGTGTATTTAACACCTGCAGGATATCATCTGATTGAATGTGATTTTTGCATGACATAAGGCAGGAATTTTCTTTGTATCTAAAGAAAAGTTGCAGCAGGGATTAATATGACTCAGAAAGAGCTAGCATTTCAGAAAAGGAAGCTTTTGAAGAACACAGCCACAAAGCTAAAACCGTGGCACTGCTTTTCTTCCACCTGGGAGAAATCTGGCCCAGAACTCTATATTTACCTCTGGGTTCTCAGCTATGATGTGTATGGTGTTTTCTTGAACATCCATGATATGTTGAAGTTGATAAACTGGAAGAGAGAATAGAAATCTGCAGTAATGTAGTTGGAAACTTATGATTTGTGGAGATTTTGCCAATAAAAAGTTGATTTTTTTTTT
>NW_010284973.1:0-1347 GCF_000690775.1 Eurypyga helias
CAGAGTGCCATGGTAACAGAGCCCACGAGATATCCAGACAGGTATTTAGTCTGGTAGAAGTGAGGAACCAGTGGTCACAGTCTATGTTATACCACTGGTGATGTCCTAGGGAGTTAGCTCAAGGCTGCTGGGTGGGAGATAGAAGTCCTTGCAAACTCCTTGGAACAAGAGAAACCTGCACAGGAGGAATGGGCTGGACTTCAGTCAAAATGGAACAAGGCTGCTACTACGGAAAATTAAAAAGTTCACATAGAAACAGTTAAGCCAGAAACAGGGGAAAGACTGACAGCCAGGGTGGAGCACCTGGTACAGACGGAAGGACTTGGGATGGAGACAGGACTAATGTTCAATTCATTGCTGAAAAGACAAGAGAGGAAATTAAATATAAGGAGGAAATAAATAGGGAAGGTAAATAACACCATTTACAATGCCACTTGACCAATGCTTGCAACAGAGAATGGGCAAAATTTGTAAGCGCTTCTACAGCAATGCTAGTGATCTAAAAAATAGGATTCTGGAATTATACTACTTGGCAACATTACAACCCTGATATAACAGGCATCTCAAGCTGGTGAAAGGAGGATAATCAGTGGCATACAGAGTTGCTAGGCGGTCTGCTTTACAGGAGTGATAGAAAATGAGACACAGCCATGGCAGTGGCACAGCATGTGAAGGCTAAACCAAACTCTAACAGAAAAGAAAATACTGAGGGCAGAGCGGAGATTAAGGAATCCTTGTGCGTGGAAATAACAGAAAGGTAGGACTTGGTTTGTACTTAGGACTCCCCTGTTAAAGATACAGATCATGAAATGCTCAGTGAAATTAGAGAAGCTGCAAAACTAGGTCAGGTAGCATTATTGGCAAATTCCAACTACCAGTGTACTGTCATGCACGACACCTCATCCAGATGAGATAAGGAAATAAAAGTTTTGGATACAGAAACTGACTGCTTCTTAGCACAGTGAGCCCTAGGACCCATAAGAAAGAATGCTGCTCTGGGTTTTGTCTCGACTGCTGCACAGGACCTCCTTCAAGAGATACTAGTGGGAAAACTGCTCTGTAAGAGCTTCACAACATAACTGAACTTCATGCTGTAGTAGGATGGAGTAAGCCAAATAAATACACCACACAGATATCCAATTTCAAGAAGGGGAAGTAAATTAAAATCACAAAAATAGTAAAAATCTAAAAAAGCAGTCAAAAAGGCAAGAAGCCTAAAGCAACCTGGAAGCTTTTCAAAAACACTGTATTAAAAGCCCTGGAAAACTCTGTGTCACATATCAAAAACAAAGTAAACCAGTTCAATAAAAAGCCTGCATGGGTCATAAAAAAAGCTAAGAAGGCTAT
>NW_010284974.1:0-1343 GCF_000690775.1 Eurypyga helias
GGGGAAAGTCACTGGGCTGCCCGGAGGGTTTTGCCAGTTGTGAAACAGTTCTGTGCCGCTTGATAAGGGAACACGATGTCAAGATGCACCCCTTAATGCTCAGCAGCTGCTTCTTCAGAGCACAGCAGGAAAGTTTTCCATGCTTGTTCCACTGTCTGGGCAAATGGGTGGTTACCCTTTGCAGACCCCCAAGGCATAAGGTTGCCAACAGGACTGCTGTTAAGAGAATCTGAAAAAGATTTTCCCACTCTAAAACCCAAACCTCACCACTCTTGTAGTACTTTGTTTTTAACAATTCTATTTCCTGTGAGACAGTGGAAATTAGCACCTTAGGATCAGGTTGAGAGAAAGCTGGGTAAAGAAGCATCACAGGTAGAGAGATCAGTCAGTCTTTCAGAGGGAGAATGAGAAATAACAAGCTGTTCTGGTGATACAGAGATGCGTGGGGCCCATGGCCTGGGCTGGCTGGCTTCTCCCACGTGTGCCTGGTGAGCAGCGATGTCAAAGCCCGAGAGAATCTGTCAAACCTTCCTATCCATTGACAAAGGTACCACTTTGTATATGAAGCAGGTTTCAGGTAGTTTCTATTCCCAAATATCAAACCTGCAGGGTTTGTAAACAGTTGACTGACAATATGGCTACCACTGATTTTTTCTACCTCTTACTGTTTCACACAATACTAGCTCTAAAAAGCAAACCTAGACTGAATCATCTCTGTCATGTCTGGTGATCACAGTGCTCATGTACGTCCTACTCCACTGCAAGCGTGGCAAAGAAGAAAAAGGCCTCTGAAGGCCCAGCAACCCGGTTTTACAGACAGCTATCTCCTCTGCTCCCAATTCTGTCATTCTTGAGCACCTGCCCTGTGCTTATGGATTTCGTTACACAACTGTCCTGTAAAGTAAAGAGAGCAAGGCCCTAAGGGTTTGACTAACATCACGAAGGAGGTCTGTGGTCATGCTCAAATGAATATAAAATACTGTCAGAATCCAGTGCCCCAACCACTTCTCTTTCTCATATTTGTAAACAAAAACAAGGAAAAAAATCTTTTCCAGAGTAGTTGAGGCAGCCTTAGTCATTTTTTGGCCTAGGAAAGGTTCATGCCCAAATGCATGATGAGACATTCCGAGTCCTCCATCTTCAAAACGCTTACATTTCTGTGCCAACTGGGAGTGTTGAGGGCTTGAGAGGGTTGGTTTTGGTTTGGTTTTGCCCTTAATGTGCTGGTGGTTCAGTGTTGATGTTGTTGGCAAATGCTATTTGATGTCTTTGGCTACACATGCAGGATTGATCTGAACACTAGTACATAGTAGTGCTACATATCAGTACCTGAAGGGGCTACA
>NW_010284975.1:0-1351 GCF_000690775.1 Eurypyga helias
TGTCAAAATAATTCCTTATTTCCTCAAGGTTTTTTTCCTAAGTAGACGCCAACTCCTAGTACAAGTTCTTTACATTTCATTCATTACGTTCGATCTTAAACTATTTAGCCAGGATTTTGGAGCAAGTTACCCATTTCAGTAGTTTGCAAAGAAGCTAGCTGCTGTGTATATGTATGTATTCTCAACATACTGTCTCCTGACAGAAGAATACAGATCTCATGGTGCCTAGCATGTACCATAGTCTTCTCTTTGTTAGCTGTCTTGATGGCCAAAAAATTAACTGCAATCCTAGATGTGCAATACCTGAGTACAGATCAGTATGGTGATACAGATGCCTTACCACTGCTACCTAAAAAAGGTCATCAACCTTTGACCACTTAAATAGTCAGAGTATAATCATAATCAATAGTGATTAATCATTATTAATTATTGAATTACCATTAATAAAATTATTGAGTTAATTCAGTAATTTTACTGAGTAATAAGTATTGATTCATTATTGAATTAGTTATTGAATGAATTGATAATCAAGAATAATAGTCAAAATACTAATAATCCTGTTTACTTTTGTCATGCCTATTTATTGAGTATCCATTACTTATATACATGAACTGCAGCAATTAGCTGTCCTTTCTTGAGATAGCTTCCTTACTTCTTTTATTCATTCTGAGAGTCTCTTACTTTTTTTCCTTCCATCACCCACAATATTCTAGTGGCTAGTGCATTTGCATCACATTCTTTTGAGACTGTTTGAAGTGATTTTAACCTCAAGAATGTCCTTGCTTGCTGTAGATTCTGTTTGCGGATGGCACAGTGAGCAGGAGTCCTGATTCTGGCCCTGTCCTACCACCACATACAATTCCAGATAACATGCAGCCGTTACCGGAATTGGAGCCCTCAGCTGAGACCAGCACTAAGAAGGGTAACACTTCCAGTGTTTTGGACATATTTAAAGTTATCAGGGCTGACGATACTTGGTAACCAGCGTATATCTTTAGTCTGAAAATTCTGCCAGTGTGGAAATGCGATTTTATCTATATTCAGCTACGGCACACATATCAAATCATTATGTCCTGCTCTAGATTTATTTGTCTTCTAACATGCCAGGACTCTAATAAGCAAAACCGTGTGTAAGAACTACATAGTTAGCGGAGTGATTCAACACAAAGTATTATAAAAGAAATCCTAGTAACTGCTGTAGAGTCAAATCCTTGCTTATGTGCTACACTGGTTTTAGTCTTGGTATCGAGAAATGCTTCTCTCGCAGAGAACGTAACTGTATTTTTCTTTCTTATTGTATGTATTCCAAGGCACCTACTGCCGGTCTGATTTAGACTGGATATCAGGAAGA
>NW_010284976.1:0-1349 GCF_000690775.1 Eurypyga helias
TAACCCTGAGGACCTTTCTCATGAGCATTGTGCTCCCGCATGACTGGGTGAAAGCACCTGATGGAGCATTTTAGATCCGTCTGGTACTCAAATAACCCAGTTACACTTCACACCAGGATTCACCCCAGTTGCTCAGAGCCAGCATCCAGGGGCTGTAGCCCCTGCTGTATGTAAATATCTGGTTTCCGTTCACCTCAGAGGGTACTGGTAACACCCCTGACCTTGGGACAAGGGTTGAAATTCAGGCCCTGTCACGTGGGACTTCACGGAGGAGCTTTCTGCACTTCTCTCTTTTTCAGAAATCCTACAGAAGCGAGCTGAAGATTAACATTTGCCAGAGCAGCCAGCACCTCCAGCTGCCAGTGTCGGGGTGTGGGCTGGAGCCACAACTGGAATTCAGCCCCCCCGTGCTGGAGCTGGGGCCGTTGCTGCCGTACAGCCGTGGGGTGGAGGGGACAGTGGTGGTGAAGAACCCATGCGAGTTCCCCATCGAGTTTTACTCACTGGAGTTTGACCAACAATACCTCGCTGAGGAGCAGGTGAGAAGAGAATCCCCATGCGCACGTTCCCATAGATTCAGAGCGCTCTGGCATTCCCAGGTTTGTGCCGGGGAGATGGATGCATCCCCAGGGAAAAGCCTGACGGCATTTCAGGGTCAGCCTGCTCTGCTGACAGGCTCTGGTGGGTCTTGGGTTGTCTGTGTTGTTGGGGGGACAGAATGAGGGAGAAGATTGGTTGGCTGGGGAGTCTGTTCATGTGATGGACATCAAGAAACACATCCTGTATGTGGTTTCTCTTCCCTGTGTGCACAGATCCTGCAGATGCTGAAGGATTATGATTGCCGCAACACCCTACTGCTGCCTCCACGTGGCCCGGGTGAGAAGCTGCCCCCCGAGGTGCTGGAGTACTATCAGGACCAGAAAAGGCTGCAGGAGGAGCAGGCAAAGTCCAAGACTGGGGAAGCAGCCAGCCAGGACAATGGTGAGGGTTTGGCATTGGCTGTGCTGAGCGTGGACACAGCAGGGACTCCAGCCCACATACTCTGAGCTCTCCATGACCTCATTCTCCATGGAAAGCCCATGCTTTTAGCCGCTGCCTGTTCCCCAGCTTGGTGGAGGGATTCCTGGGTGAGAGTCTGTGGCTTGTAACACGCATCCTCTACCAGCCCTGAGCACAGCCAAGGC
Organism: Eurypyga helias; assembly: GCF_000690775.1. Lineage (NCBI taxonomy): Eukaryota > Metazoa > Chordata > Aves > Eurypygiformes > Eurypygidae > Eurypyga > Eurypyga helias. The sequence continues at coordinate 1,185 of NW_010284976.1, forward strand.
AGGCTCCGATCTGCCTACCATGGACTGGGGCAACAATCGTGATGTCCCCTTGTGTCCCTCCACCACAGAGTACGATTGGAGGAGTTCTTCAGCCAGTAGGACCAGGTCTAATATCACTAGATATTTTATATTTGCTCCAACAACAAAAGCACAAGCTCAGAATTC
>NW_010284977.1:0-1346 GCF_000690775.1 Eurypyga helias
TGCTGAACCAAGGCTGACAGAAGTGTTTTAATGTCGCACCTTTTTCATGGGTTTTTCCCACTTAAAGTGACATATAAAGCTGGCAGCATTTCTGTGGCCTGATGTTGGCTTCTTGTACCCTGGTATAAATCTTGGGAGGCAGCAAGCACTTCTTGTCAAATCCCACGAGCCCTCAAATCCTGGCTGCTTTAGTCCTGATGTTATGAAGTGTGGGATGTAGATGGGTAGGAGGTAATGTGGAAAAAGGGTCTGTGGCAAGACAATGGAGAAGCAGGGACAGAGGTGTGGAAGAGTGAGCATTGGACAGTCTGACAGAGATGTGCATTCCCCCTGTTACACTGCAAGCGTGGCATTGTCTAGGAATAAAACTTTACACATGCATATGCACACTACAGTAGAGAATCAAGTAACTCCCAGCAAAACAGGATTCCAAAAATCTCATTCCTCTTTGAGGGGATCCACTTTAACAACCCCCTGAACACCAACTACTTTTCATTATATTTTGAGGTAAAGCTAGGACAGAGGATACACCCAGAGAGGGAATTAAGGTGGCTGGGACAATGGGGAATGATGGTAGGGAACTACCACAGGGGGTGCTGCTGGGTGGAGAACACCGTGCTGATGCCAGGGTTCTCCAGGGATGGACCAACACACAGTGACACAGGGGAGAGAGCAAGGACAGACTCAGCCTTTGCCCCTTATCTGCTCCCTTCTGAACACTACAACATGCAGAGGTTTTGAAAGAAGAGATTTGCATAGCAAGTTCAACATTATTCTGCTTAGAAAGGGCTGTTTTGAAGGACGCAGGGAGCATGCACCACGGAGCGCTCAGCACTTACCTGTGTCATAGCGAACTATGAGGGAGCTGGAATGATCCCCAGTCTTCAGTGGGTGAAACTCCACCATTACTTGCATGGTGTCGCCAATCCCAAGAGTCCCGATGGAGGGGTCGGCAGAGAAAGGGCTGCAACACAAAGACACGTCAGGACTGTGGTGGGAGATTTGGGGATTGTGTTTCTTTTGCAGCCTAGTTCACTTCAGCTCGCTTGTGCAAGCCAGAGGCAAACCAACCCCAGTCAGTAGAAACAAAACAGGACATACAGGATCAGAGACAGAGCTACTGACTCTCCCTCCTGAAGAGATCCAGCCCTCCGAAGAACCTATGGCATAAAGTCACCTTGTCTTGTCTCCCCCACACGCTGTATCCAGCTCTCTGCAGCGAGGCCTAAGAGTCCGACTGCTAGCAATACGATCAGAGAATGGTTTTGAAGAGCAGGGAAATGGTAAGAGTTACTTCCTCAGGAATCTGTCTTTTCCTGCCACCCATAAACCTCACCTCAGGTGAT
>NW_010284978.1:0-1351 GCF_000690775.1 Eurypyga helias
CCCTGTCAGTTGTGGCAGGTGCTGTCTCCCTTGGGCACCCTGGCACAGACAGTGCCAGCTAAAACTTCGGGGTTGGAGTCAAGAGTGGAGAAGAAGAGAGGAGAAGGCTCTCCCTATCCTTGGAAGGGGAACATGAGTCAGAACCATCCCTGGGAGTCTCTAAGCACGAGCTCCAGAGCCTCTGTGGGCACTCCAGCTCTCAGACTCTGTGTCCATTCTGAATTTTATCCCATGCCTGGATTAGCTCATTGGGACTTGCCGTTGTGTGTCGCTGTGACCTCTGGCTTCTCCCTTCCTTCTGGACAGGAAACGGAGATATTTTGTCTTACGAAGATGCGAATCGAGCCATGCAGATGGGCGTTTCGGGCATTATGATTGCAAGGCAAGTGCCTGTGCTTCCCCTTTGCTCCTGAGCTCTGTGGGTGCAAGAGTGCCAAAGGAATTAATGAAAACCCTCAACAGGCCCAAAACACGAGAAGTTCCCTCTTGGTGAAGCTGCTCTTTGAAACTTGGTAAGATCAGTGTGGGTCTGTGAGCACTAACAGCAGCTCCCTGTTGGCACTGAGGGAAACAACAAGAGCAGCACGGGCTGGGAAGTGAGTGCTGGAACGTCTCTGCAGGTAGTTGGCATCTTCAGAAGCATCAGCCGTGGGAATGCCAACGCCCTTTTCTTTCTTGGCTGCAGAGGGGCGCTCATCAAACCGTGGCTCTTCACTGAGATTAAGGAGCAGAGGCACTGGGATATCTCCTCCGGCGAGAGACTTGAGATCCTCAGAGACTTCACCAAGTATGGCCTTGAGCACTGGGGGTCAGACACTCAGGGAGTGGAGAAGACCAGGAAGTTCCTGCTGGAGTGGCTCTCGTTCCTGTGCAGGTAACTCTCGCCAGCTGCAGGGGTCTGTCGGGCAGCCAGCCCGTGCCGTTTGAGCAACAGCACGCGCCGCCGTGACGTTCCGTTGCAGGTACATTCCAGTTGGCTTATTAGAACACCTGCCTCAGCAAATTAACCAACGGCCGCCGTACTACATTGGGAGAGACTATCTGGAGACGCTGATGGCAAGCCAGAACGTGGACGACTGGATTAAAATAAGGTACTAAAGCGTTGGATTTCATGGAAGCTGCTGGGAAGGGACATGGCAGAGCCCCACAGTCACCGTGCTTGCAGGCGTCCTCCGAAGAGGGGCGATGGCTCTCCCTCCGTTTCAGAGGTGGTAAGGAAGCAGCAAGGGTCAGCCAGGGCTTTTCTTTCAGGTTTTACCTGAGCTTGGAGTTGCCGTGAGAGCGCTCTCGATCCCTGCATCGGCCTCAGCGGGTCAGCCAGGGCTCGCTGCGAGGCGGGACTAGCTGAGCC
>NW_010284979.1:0-1354 GCF_000690775.1 Eurypyga helias
AAACACCAGTTATCACAATAGCAGGAAAAGGTTAAGTATCTCAGGTGAGATCTATTGAGCAGCTGTAACATCTCTGGCAGAGTGGAATCAGACCGCACGGTGTTCATTGTCTGGGTGTCTATAATATAATCTCACCCAAATACTGACCCTAATCCATCATGAAGACAACAGTGTTTGTGTTAGAATGAACACAAGGGGCACAGCGTGGCATGGAAGGGGACAGAAGTGCCAACTGCTCCTCTTCACACGAGCGTCATGACCTTGCCTCTTCTCATTCCTCAGCATCCTTCCCTTCCTCTACCTGTCTTACTTTGTCTTGCTCTCCCCGCTTCGCTGAAACCTTTGTTTTTTCTATTACTCCTTTTTTTTTAATATTCTGCCATGCTCACCGCATCTGAGAGTTTTGCACCCACTGCTGTCTACCCATGCCCTAAGAAAAATGCTGCCCTCTCCTATCAGAGCCCTTTTCCTGGGACCAGAACCTTCAGTCAGACCCGATGAAGCAGTTGCATCAGCGAAGACTTCCAGAAGGTCATTATCCCTGGCTTTCTCCTCTGACGAAAGACCTCCCTCACCAGCAGGTCTGAGCACTAAGTTCCTGAGTGCCACTCGCAAAGAGACAGGAACAGAAATAAGACAGGAACGGCAACGTGGCCAGGAACAAAAGTAAGGCTTGCTCACCTGCCTCAAGTCCTGTGAGTAGAGATGGAACAAACAAGGATGTACTATTATAATTTGTATGAGACAGCCAAAAAGGCAGTGTGGTGCTCCCAGGCACGGCCTGTTGAGGGTTTCACAGCCCAGAAAGCAAAGGGTTATAGGATGGCTTCTCCTCGGACAGCTTCAAGCCACATGGGTTGCAGGGACGCTTGGTCTGTCAGGCTGCAGTAACTCTAGTACAAAACCAACCTCCCCAAATACATACAGTGTTGATGTAGTGGCCTCAGCACAAGCTTTTTTGATCTATTGGTTTGCTCCTCCTGTGCCACACTACTTGCTAATGTAGATGTAAAGATTTACGGAGGAAATGCCACATGGGTGTGCATGGAGCATGAATGACAGAGTGCCTGTACATGGGCATCAGGAGACAGGACAGAGCAGGAGTTAAACACTTGATTGCAGAGCAAGCGAAGAGACACATAGATAACACAGGATAACACTACAGGTGACAATCAGGAGTTGGGAAGCACAGGTCAGAGAGCTGACGGCACCAAGGCCATCACGGATGTGGAGCAACAATGGTGTGATACAGCTCTACCTTGCCTTAAGCCTTCCTTATCCCCAGGGATACAACCGAAAATGACAAAAAGCACTTAATCATGTTTTAATATATTTTCTTCCTTTTTTTTTTTTT
>NW_010284980.1:0-1348 GCF_000690775.1 Eurypyga helias
TTTTTTAGGTGTTTGGGGTTTTTTTTCTGTTCTTTCTTCGCTTTCCCAAGAAATAGTCATAAGACCAAACATTTTTGAAAGCTTCAAATGTGGTACTGGTATGGTCTTTGTAAGGACAAGTGCCTTCAGAGAATACGGAAAGGTGAGCTTTTCTTTGAGAAGTAACCTGCAATCCCACCCCCTATAACCAAACTGTGTAGTATTCTGCATGAATTTGCCTTTTCATCCCGTGTATGGAGCTTATTCATTTTGTTGATGCTAGGTGTGGTTTATCTTGCCTGTTATTACAGGTTACTCAGTATTTTGAGGCTTTTAAAAATGTGCATAGAGCAGAAATTGTGTTTAGCTGTTAGGTGAAAGTTAGCAATAGTGGGATCCATGTTATGTCCATTTAATGAGGATTTTTAGGACTACCAGTTTCGAATGCTTAAGGCCTTTGCATATGCTTTTTGCATCACACGTTCCCGTTGTCTGGTGAAGAGTACCTCTCTCACCATCCTTGCAATCCAGAACTGGTGTTACAAGAGCAAGAGGGAACTGGAGAGAGCAATGCATTTGCATTTCTCCTTTCGCTTTGAGTTGCACCAGTTTTGCAAGACTGGCAGTTGCATGTAATAATAGAAAGTCTCTCTTATACATGTTCAGAATGTGTTCAGCAGTCTGACAGCTCTAAGGGTTTTTAAAAAATTTATGTTCCTTGGGTTTTTCCCTGAAGAGGAATAATTTGAATTGAATAATTGAATTACTCTCTAAAATTCCTCATGAAGGTGGCTAATTACTTGTGTTAGATGATTGTTCCACTTGAAGTAATTGAAGGTGTTCTTTTGGGTCTTCCAGAACCAGAAGATTTATTTAGCTCCCCAGCTGTGTTGATATATAATCATTTTCCGTTTAAAAATGTGGATTTGTGGGTAGGAGGAGAAACTACTTGTATTTCTCAAAACATGCAAGGGAGTATTTTCACTTGGGAGGGCACGTGACCAAGAAGTACTGCCAGTTGTAATGCCCTTTGGAAAAGAAGTGTCACTTCTTGGTGCCTCATGACCTTGGACTGGATGGGGAGCTCTTTGCTGCTAACTCTCTCATCCAGAAGCTAAGTCAGGGCGCTGAGAAGCGAGGAGGGTCTTTGCAGAACTGAAATGGTGTTTCTGAGTGTGAGAGTTCCTCAGCTTCTGCTCATTAAATAATCAGGTGTATACAATCAGTTTCCTATCAGGGAACATGCTACAGCAGACTGAGAAAGAGAAGTAGAGGGAATGTAAATTTAACTATCCTTTTTTTTCCCTGTATTTTTTAGCAGCACAAAACAGCTATGGCTGTTCTGGTAAATAAGGATTTTTTTTTTTTT
>NW_010284981.1:0-1355 GCF_000690775.1 Eurypyga helias
TTGCTGAGGGTGCACTCAGTCCCACATTTAGAATGTCATAATGTACGTAGAGTGCACGAGTCAGAGAATTCAGCATAAATGCATATGTTCATAAGGTATAGTTATGCACTGGAAAAATAAATCTGATAAAAGGAAAATTAAACTTTAAACAGTACTGTTGAACAGTAAATTATCAGCAGAATTCAGATTGGTGTGACATTCCTAGCTCCATGTTATTGGGAGATTGTTATTGCATGTGAGTAGCAATGTTGAATCAAACTCTTAAATTAAACTAATTGAAGTTCAGCATTTTACTGAATTTATTTGATTTGTGTTCAAATAAAGGATCAGGAATAAGTGTTCATGAGTAGGTCCATAAGAAAAAGTGACTAATAAATACAGATAATTTAATTCAGACTCAGTATGTCTTGCACTAAATGGCATTCTACGTTGACCTGTCAATAAAGTAAGGTTGTGCACAGGAGTGACCTTTCTGTACATTCTTTAGTGAAAACTTGATCTAATTAATTACGGCTGTTTGAAGGTAAATTAGCTTGAAGAAAAGTTTCCAAACGCGATTAATTTGAGAAAGACAATGAAGAGTTATTTTCCATGAACTTGATAGATATTTTTACCTTCTTAAAATACGCATTTGCAGAAGTATGGACTAGTTATATCTTCTAGTATATATGATTACAAAGTGATGGAGTAGTAGTATTTCCTCAGTACTAAACAAAAAGTTAGTTTATAAATACTGAATCATACAGCTAAATTACATCTTTGGCTGAAATACAAATTCACTTTCTTTTTCTTTCTTTCTTACAGTATCATAATTTTTCAGTTTATGTGCAAAAGTTGATTACATCTTGCCAAGTACTGTCTGAGATTTAGTGTTGTCTGACTTTTTACCTAAGCCACATAAAGTCATCAACTGTGCTACTTCAGAAGCAGCAGTGTGATCAGCTGTATCCCCAGTATGGTACCCCTTGTACTTATATGTTCTAAACTCTTTTCAGTAGAATGTATTTTTTACCATGTTCTCTATTTTTGCACAAAGTGTGAGCAGAGGCGAATAAATTTGCTTGTGTAGAAAGACCAAGCTGAGGCATATGAGATACTGCATCATATTGGAGCAGGGAATAAGGTCTTCAGTGCTACAGCAGATGCTGAAGAGAGACATGACCATTCTTCCAGTTAGGAATTCCTTTTCTTCAAGTAGCCTCATTAACTTCATTAAAAAAATGTTTGGTAGGACTTGCATTAAAAAACATCTGGAGGCTTGTGCAGGATTAATTTTTCCCACAGTAATGGTAATTAAGAATACATACCTGTGTATGAGAGAAAAACTGACATAATCCATAGAATCATAGAATGGT
>NW_010284982.1:0-1353 GCF_000690775.1 Eurypyga helias
AAAAAAAAAACCCAACACTATTCACTAGGTTTGCTCTAAGGAGACTCCTTGTTTTAGGTCAGAAATGCACAAACTAGTCTAATGGGCAAGAAGAACAACTCAAAAGAACACGCTACATCCACCTCGCCTTCCTGACCTACCACTGCTGGAAAGCCTGTGTGTCCTCAGTGGGTCAGCCACCTCCTAAGAGCCCACAGTACTTTCAGCTTAAGGCAGTCTACAGTGGTTTCACGAGTGGTTTTAAGCATTCCAGGAAAACTGGGGGGTTTGAATTCATAATCCCAACTTCCACAGTTAAACTACAACACCACCATGCAGAGGAATGCTTTGAAATGTTTACCTTTTCACTGAGAATACTCCAGTTCATACTTACCTCAGCTGACTCCGCGGGATCTTCGCGCTCTTGTTTTGCGTTCTTTATCTCTTTGGAAGGAGTCAGGATCTTCAAGCTTGCCGGCAAGACTATGTTATCTGTTCCCAGAGCTTTCGCAGCATTAGCTTTTGCAATTTCCAGCAGTTCCCTCTTGTCTGCAAGAGGAAAATAAAGTACCATTCTTTTATGTTTAAATCAACACGTACCTATTCACACCAGCCTAAAGCCACAGACTTTCTTCCACATCACCATTATCAACTACACAGATGACAATTTGACTGGTTTAAATTTAATGTAAATTGTACGTTGAGGCTCTCGCAATCAAAGTATCAAAAAAAGTACCTTTTTCACTCAAGTGGAGAGGTGACCTGCTCCGAGATCTTGTTCGTGACCTGCTCCTCCAGCTCCTGTAAGCCTCAGGATATACTGTTCGCCCGAATCCGTAGTATCTTCGGCCTCTTGAACGGGATCTGCTTCTCGAATAGGACCTTCTGTAGTACGATCTTCCACGAGACCACGACCTACTGCGCGATCTGTACCGCGGAGGAGAGCGGTGGTACCTCCTGTAGTGCCTGGCATGGTACCTGCCTCGGTACCTCATGTACCCGCGTGATCTCGACCGGCTTCTGGAATACGAACGAGAGTACCTTCTGTACCTTCGGGAACCATTTCTTCTAGCCCGTGACCTTGATCTGGACCGGCTCCAGCTCCTGGAGGAAGCTGAAGAGGAACTACTTGAACTGGACTGTGAGCTGCAAGAGGATCTGCTAGACGACCTTGCTGATGACCTATCACAACTCCTCTTGGATCTCAAAGACGACTCTCTCTTCTTCGGTGAGCTGAGGGTTAAGTCATCCATGAAGTCTGTCATATCATCAGTTTTCCGACCCACCGTTTTCTCCAGGCAGGTACTTTCAGAAGCTGGTTCCGTTTTGATTGTTGTTTTGTAATACCCAGTCTCTGTTCCTGTTGTGGCGGGG
>NW_010284983.1:0-1351 GCF_000690775.1 Eurypyga helias
CCACCATGACTTTTCAAATATGAGGTTGGGGGGCAGAGCCAAAGAGGTCTGCCTGGAGCAGCAGAGTGAGTTTTTCTCTACCTTCTGGGCTGTGGTTTGGAGGCCTCTGACCTGGCAGAGGTAGAAGAAAAAGTGAAGTTGAAAGCACCAGGTCCCTCACACTGTCAGGTCACTGGGGACCCCATGAAGGGAGAGCATGATGTAGTCCTGGTTTTCCTGGCAGCACTGGTAGGACTGGTGAGATGGTGAGATGTGACTTTTAGTCCGGGGAGAATGAGGCACTTTGCACAGCTCCTGGTGGAATGGAGGAGATGTGAGTCCTGACACCCTGGGAGTTCTGGGAGTGTTAACTGGGGAGATGTCAGGAGTGATGGGCATAAGAGGAAGAAAAAGACCTCAATCTAAATTTTCAGGTGCTGAGCATTCTTGAATGTGCTGCTAATACATATGAAGCCTGAAAGAAGAAAAGATGCTAGGGAACGGAGTGATGTGGCATATAGGAGCCATATGTGTTGGATAAAGTGCTACCATTCTCTGTAGGGATGTTTGTAAACCTTGGGGGACAAATGGTGAAGGCTAACCCAGTGCAAGAAGAGCTGAAATGCCATCCAAGGACAGGGCAAAGACAGAGGAAGTGGTGTGCCATATGGAGGAACTGTTATAGCAAGAAACTATGGTCAGAGAGGAACAGCTCATGTCTTCTGCCGCTGAAGGAGAGACCAGCAGTTAACATAGCTCAGAGGCAGATATGGGGAGAATTAGTGGACTAGAAGACCAATGAGTATTGCTGAAAAGCAGGATGATCTGGTGGAGTGAGGCATGGCTAGAACCTGCAGAAAGAAGTGTGCAGGGACAAGAAGCTCAAAGTTGCAGAGGCTAGGAAAAGTGAGATGGAAAGTGGGGACAGTGAGCAAGCTGATGAAGTCATAGATGGACAGGTACACAGGGAAGCAAAGCTGAAATCCATTTCTGGCTTTACAGGTCGTGTCCAAAAGGACTCTGTGCTCCAATTCCCAGCAGAAATGACCATCCAGGTGGGACAGAGTGCAACCCTGCACTGCAATTTCTCCACCAGTGATTCCAATCTGTAACTCTTCTGGTACCAGCAACTCCCAAACCAGTCCCCTCAGATGCTGCTGTGAGTGGACAAATGGAAACCTTAGGTGGATTCAGGGAGATTCTCCCCTGCATTGTCTGTGGAGACCTCCCAGGTGCTCCTGCACTTGCGGGATGCGGAGCTCCAGGACAGTGCTGCCTATTTGGCAGCGCTGCCTATTAGGCAGCTCCAGGACAGCGCTGCCTATTAGTGTCAACTAACGCTGACACTAGTTTCCCAGGTTCTCTTTTTTTC
>NW_010284984.1:0-1353 GCF_000690775.1 Eurypyga helias
TTTTTTTTTAAATACAGTTCATTCTTTTCAACATATCCCTCTTACAGAGCTCTGATTGTAGTAGTAGGCAGCATGTGCTTTAATCCCAAAGTGTTTAATGTGGGTATGAAAGTAACTTTCCCAGCTGGGAAGTTGAGAAATCTTTAAACTGTGGAGATGTGGCTGATACTCACTGTTTAAATACCTACGAGCTTAAGTCACTTTCTTCTTTGGAAAGTTGATGTTAATTGCAAACCTGATCTAATTAGGGTAATATTAGCCATTTCTTTCAGATGTAGTAAACATAAATTGCTGGTAGCTGGCCTCATTAGACAAACTATTTGGGTAACTACTTGAAGTATAGGGAAAAAAGAAGCTTAATGTCTCAATAGTCCTGCACTTGAAATCATGCTTTTGTGTTTGCACCAGGTAGAGTTTGCAAAGCAGATGCTTCTAACCGATACGTGCAGAAATGATAAACATTTGATTACACATGCTGAAGAACCATTTGTCACAGTTCATCTTTTATGCTTCAGGCTAAAGCGTGCAGGACCTAATGACATACTAGTCACAGTGAATCATGTTTGTTTGCACTTACCGAATGCAAATATGTTAGTGTCTTGAGTCACGTTGTTGTTTTGGCATTCAACCTGTAAATGCAGAGGAAAGTCTTACTCAACCAGTGTCAAGAGCTAGAACAAGCATAAACCTAGGCTCCCTAAGGTTTCAGAGAAACGTTGGTTGCTTTAGCTTATATAAAGCACTCAGAGATGCTTACAGACTCAAATTCAGTGTGGGGTCACAAAGAAGGCCCAGTTTTCTGATGCGCTGAGGTGCCATACATCTAAGTGGTGTGTGACCTTTAGGGAGGTGAAGCCTGATGGGAGTGTGTAGTGATGCTAAATGCTGTGCAGCTCCCTAGTACCCCACGGTGCCACTCAGTTAACCACCATTGACTATGTCACAAACAGGTCTACTAGGGAGTAGTACTTCATTATTTCTAACTGACGCTTGAAAAGCCATAGTATTTTCCTGTTGTGATTACAGCTTGTGTAGAAGTAGGCAAGTTCTTCTGCAAGGCCGGGTTTGCAAAGACCTGGATTAGTTTGTCTGCTGTCTTGTTCTGTGTGTCTTTGTATAGGATGACATTTGAAGAATGACATTAATTTCAGCCTGTTTATGGGGCAGGAGTATTTAGCTGCAGAATTTTCATTAAAGTGGCAATGCTTTTGTTAACTGTCACAAACTTCCTTCTCTCAACAAATGGTTTTAAAAAGGGAGTCAAGAAATACCTTAGTGGAGAATATGTTGTTTTGGCTTTTCCCGGTTTAGGAGCATAAACAAAACCCCCCCCTAAGTGTACTTCAGTGGCTT
>NW_010284985.1:0-1331 GCF_000690775.1 Eurypyga helias
GTTGAATGTGCAGCCGCGGTACGGCTGGGGCACAAACTCATGGAGTTCCATGTTCTTACGCGTAGAAGGCTGAAGAGGGACAGCACATCTGATCACTTCTAAAATGCCTCTTCTAGGCGAGACACTTCGCTCCCTACAAGTCTCTCTTCCTCTCCATCGTTTACATAAGGAGCCAGAGCAACCGGTTCAGACCGATTAATCCCGATGGAGACCGGCAGGACAACTAAGGCCAGACTTAACTACCTGTGTTAACAGAGAATTAGATACAGAAAAGCTGGGTTTGTCCCCAGACATTAAATCTGCAATGCCACAACCTCTGAATACAGAAAGGCTGCTAAGTGACAAAAGAGCAAGAACAGTACCGCCACATTCCCATGACAACGGCAGAAACTCTCGTACCTGCCGACAGTTCAGCTCTTGGCTTAGTTGAGCTTTTCAACTTCAAGAACAGACAAGTCAAGTCTGAGTGATGCAAATCAACAAATTTAGTTGATGCTGACGCGTAGAACTGCACTAGCTCCCAGAAGAGGTAATAAAGAGCTCAGGTGTTGGAAAAGTCAGGACAGTATTACTGTTTCAGTGCAACACTTTGCCAGAACTGTTCCTGCTTTGTAGCAAAGTGCCAGGCTGAGTCATAATGTGTAAAAGAACGTAGGGAGGGGTTTAGGCAGCCAAGGACCACTTGTGTAACGGCAGCTGCTCTGATCTGCCGGTTTCATAGATGTGGGTGCTAGTAATCTCTTCAAGAAGAGTTTATGGTGTTCAAATGCTCTCCGGCTGTCCCTTCTTCCCATGAATCGCGAAACAGGCACGCAGGGATCGCAAGATGGTGAGAGCATCCACCCAAGAAAGGCAGAATAGCACCCTACCGTGTCTCTCGGCCTCTGGAGTCACACGATTGCCGGCTTTATCCAAACGTTGCTTAAACAGATTGTGCTCCACATCCAGCTGCTGCTCTCCTGCTACGTCCATGGCATCGATGCTCAAATCTGAAACCAGCGAGCAAGGAAAGCGGCCCATGAACACACATCGTTATGGCCTGCGGCAGGCTGAGGAAGCATTTGACCCATGAAAATCTTTCAGAATCTTCCAGCCAGAGAGATAAGAATGTGCCAAACCTCAAGGCAGTGTATGGTTGGGGCGTAAAGGGAATAAAACGCGCATTGCGGCACCCCCGATGACCCTTCCAAACACGGGCTTGGTTTGGTGTACAAGAAGGACTCTTCCCAACTGCCACCCTTTTGCACTTAAGGCATAAACACAACCAAAGCCCTCCAAGCCCATAACCGCTGTCAGGAGTAAAGCTTAAAATTGGCCGACAGCTGCCTCCT
>NW_010284986.1:0-1356 GCF_000690775.1 Eurypyga helias
TTTTTTACCCCTCAGCATCAGTTCACCACTTTTATAGGGTACAGCCTAGATCCCTGCAATTTCTGAGGACTTGCAATAACTTCCTACCCTCTCAACTGACAATTTTACTATTGTCCTTGAGGACAATGATAATATTGGAATTCTTAGCACAGCTCTATAATTTATTCTGTGCTCTCTTGGATTACAAACCCTTAATTGATCAACAGGTTTGGGAACAGAGGCTTTAATGAAAACCGAGATATCAAATAATGTTGGTATACACATTTACACAATAAATTGGGTAGTCAGATAGGTGCTATTTTTTTTTTTTCAATTACCTTTTCTGGACTGAACATAAAGGTCTTATATTGATTATTTCATAACAAATACCAGAACTGGATATATAGACACAGGATCCAGAAAAAATACAGGGAAGACATTCATGCTGTTCACATCAGTATAGTAAGACAATAGGTTTATTGAGTTGAGTATGAAGTAACATTGAGAAGAGTAATAGACTAATATATTTTGGTACATTTTTGCCTAACAACATTTTGATGGGTCATAGAAGCAATCCCAGTCTTGTAATCAAGGTGGAAAATAATTTTTTTCCATAACATATCTCCCTGAAATTTACAGCCTTTTTCTGGAAAGCCTGGGCTGCAAATGTAACATGTTTGGGATGTTGGCATCTGAACAGAAATTTTTGAGTAGAAATATGCCTGACTGCATATGCAAATAACACAACAGTGGTTGAAGCTAACAGTACAGTTAGCAATTAGGAGTGTAAAATTCTGCATAAACTTAGAACATAGTACATTACCCATTGCAAAAAAAATTTTCACAAAATAGGTATTTAACACAAAATATTTGGTTGTTGTATGATAGAAGAAACAAAGGAATTTTTATTATATTGTACATCAATTTTTTACTTCCCCATAAACTACCCTTTTTATTCCAAGTTGGAACAAGCTCGTAGAAGTTACGCCTATTATACAAGACAGATAAACATCTGTTGTGCCATCCTGCATGTTATTATTAAGACCCAAATGTTTCAGTAGGATTTATAATTTTCATTGGGATAAGTAACCTTGGTCCCTGAAGAAAAAGGATGTCACTTCTGGCTTGTTTCTTATTATTTTCATACAGCCAATATTGTGCATTATGCACATTTGATCATGTACACTTTTGTGTAGAACCCCCACTAACGTACCTCTAAAGAGGGGGTAAACAAATAACACTAATCTCCTTTGAGTGTTACTACAGAAGGAATATTGGGGAACAGCAAACATTTACTGAGCCATCTTCTATTAGACCAAAAAGCATATTTTGATCCCTTTACATGGAACACTACTGTGCTGGGTTCAGGCAGGAAAG
>NW_010284987.1:0-1357 GCF_000690775.1 Eurypyga helias
AGAAGTATTGTGCCACAAGGAAAACTCAGTGAATTCCTTCTGCAGCAGCAAATGTGAGAAATTATAGACAACATCCATTTTTTCTTCGAATGTGTTGTTTAAGTTGGTGTCATGGAGGACTTTCAATCCTGCTCTCCATATTTCAATCAGTTTCTGGGTATAGTTACTGTAAGAATCAAGTAATGGGTTGATATTTTCAAGCTCACTGATATTAAAGCGTTTCTGCAAACCCTTTAAAATTAAGATAGTCCTTTGTATGGTTTCTGAGTATATGGAGATGTTGGTTCCTCTGGAGTCATCCTCACCAAACAGCTCGAATATGGAAGATGCAAAGTTTACCAGCTGCTTCAGTTCCTCCCTGAAAGGAAGACTGGAGTCATTTTTCATGCTACTCAACTGATTTTGCAGTATGTCTAGAAGTAGCTGGAAAGGGAGACTGTCTGTACTATTCCAGATCATGGACTGGAGTGCTTCAGCAATCTGCCAGAAAGTGCGAAGTTCATTTCTCTGCCTTACATGAGGCAAACTTTGGAGTTTCTGCATTACCTTAAACAAGGAAGAGATCAGCAGATAATGATCACTGGTATTCACCTTTGCCATGGCAGCAAGAAGCTGCTCAAGGGACAAGAGCTGTTCTGCAAAATTGTCAGAAGCTACAGGGGTCAACAAGAAGTCGGAAAATAATGAGGACACCTTTTCATTTGTGCTGAGATAATTTTCAATGTCTTCAAGTGAGACTGCGTGAAGTGCGATCGTTTTGATAATCTCCCATGCTTTCTCTGTATTAAAATGAGTCCTGTTTAAAATGATCTGATTCCAAATCGCTGCAGCCATAGTTAGAACATCTTGACTTTCCTTTCCATAGGGATTAGAGTAGAACAATCCTTCACCACCAACTTCATACGGTGGAAGTATTTCTTGAAATACTCCTTCCAAGTCCAGCGTGCTGTTTGTGGCAGAAGTTGAATTGAAGAAGAGTTTCAGTGAATTGTACAAATCAATCAGATCTGAGGATTTAATTCCTTCACTAGAATTATGAAAGATCTGATGTACTAAAGTTTTTCCAGGAGCCACCCCAAAGTCCACAAGAATTAGAGCTCTCTTCATAATTTCCAGGAGTTTCATATATTCACCCACTTCTGTTAGGTTCCATTTAGTGGTCAACACGTTGCCAGTGGCATGCCACAGCCGCAAGAAATGTCCCCACTCAGACTGGCTGGAAGCATTTCTGCCCACCCGCAGCAGTTCATATATACTGCTGTTCCTCATGGAAACAGTCGGTAACAGCCGGGAAAACACAGGCAGCCTATGCCAGCCTGCTGAGCTGTCAGAGAAATTTAGGGAGTTCAGCACTGTT
>NW_010284988.1:0-1349 GCF_000690775.1 Eurypyga helias
AAAAGATGGGAGTCTGTAAGAATGCTGAGGCAGAGCTGAGTCATGCCCCATCTCTGTAACTGCCCAGCAGAGACGTACTGAACATTACACCAATGTGAACGAGCAAGTAATTCCCTGAAACCTTTCGTCCAAAGAGAAAGCAAGTCACGGTCAGACTCAAGACCTACGAAAGTGAATAGAAAAAGTCTCCCACTGATTTTAAGGGATTTGGGTTCAGAGCTTAATGTTTGTTTCCATACGCCCAAGCTATTCTGCAGATTTCCAGCCTGACTAATCTTCTAAGCATGAATTACAATGGAAATTGGAATGCATTCAAAATGTTATTGGCTCCTCAGAAATGGAGTTAAATTCACATTAAAAAGCACTTTTAGACAGGTAGGAACATGCTGATTTCCCAAAAATTGTGTAGACTCAAACGGTAATGTTATGAAAACAACTCTGTTTTCAGGGCAGAGGAGAGAGGGAATGTTAGCCATCTGAGCCTGTTCCGCCCTCACAAAACACAGAACATCACTGGGTCTGCAACGCATCCCGTGATAACAGAGAGAGGCAAGGGTCACTGTGGAGTCCTGTGGTTATTTAAAAGCTATTTTAATCAGTAAGTTACTTACATATGCAGTTTTCCAGCTTAGCCATAAAAAGGCAGCAGCATATTGTTCAGAGGTAAATAATGCTTATTAACATCTTTCCAGCTTCCTTCCTTACAGTGTGCAAACTGCTGTTACCTAATCTTTAATACAACGTATTCCCGTATTTTTAAGATGGTGTTTTACTTCTGAGACCCTGTAGAGGGCAATAGGAAACACAAACACTGCCTCTTCCCAAGGCCTACGTTTCTGGGGCTGTAATGGGAGCAGAGCTATGAGGATGGACTGAAATCTAGCAGATCCACCCACTTCTTACCACTGCTGCTGAATACAAAAAGTAAAAGAATCTCCATTTTTCTGCTGCCAGAAAACCTTCCAGCTGCAGCAAGGTCTGCGATCCTTTTCCTTGACCTGAAATAGTTTCTTCTCACTTTGTTGCAAATGTGGAGTTCATCTATGAGGTTGCTGCAATTCTGTCTTAGCAAAAATGCTATTTTTCAATGGTACATAGGTTCTGCAAGTCTCACTACTAATATTCAGTGCAGTAACACTGAAGCAACATTTCCCATCCTAATCTGATAATTTTCCTTGTACTCTTTAGTATTTGCTCCTGTTGCAGTGGTTTCTCTAACTTAGGAGTATTTCAAAGGTGCTTTTTTCACTCATGTTATTCTCATATTCTTTTTCAAATTGAAAACACGAAAGACTTATTTATACAACAGCCACGCACAACGGACAAAACAAATTAACTGGGGAAAAAAA
>NW_010284989.1:0-1350 GCF_000690775.1 Eurypyga helias
CATCAGACCCCGGAGGTGGTAGGAGCTGAGTTACAAATGTGCTTCCTGGCTCTGGATCGCCTCCCGCTACCCAGACGCTGCCAGACCTTCAGAGCCGAGCCCTGCCAAGCGCGGGGTTTCTGCAAAAGGACCATCTCCAGCGAGCATGACCTTCTCTCCCCACGTGGGAGCTGTCACCTCATGCTCCTAGTCTACGGTGCGTGCGGGTAGGGTTGCACAGGGCTTGCTGTACTCAGCAGGGTGATCACCCTCCCGGGAAACCAGAGTCCGAGCAGTTGGCTGGACAAGCTATATGCTCATCCTGTCTTACAGAACTGCCGTCAAGTATTTTTCTGGGAACAGTTCTCACTGACCCACCTGAGTTACACCTTCTCTGCCCTTACAGAGGTGACGGCTTTGCTGTGCTGGCACAGGGCAGGGGATGCTTGCAGCAAGCTGCGTGGTTCGGGTTACCCTGTCCTTCCTCTGCATGCTGCTGCTTACGATGTTTTTCAGGAGTGGGAGATGGCTGTGAGACTTCCATCTGGGGAACAGTATGGTTTTCCCCATCTAAGAGGAAGAAGTTCGAGGCCCATGGTCCTCCAGCAGCCAGGCTCCTGCTCCGGAGGGTGGTGAAATCATTGACCCAGCTGCTTTGTTCCTTTCCTTGCTGCTCCAAGCTGACGGATGCAAATGTCATGAAACAGCTTTTTATTTATACAGTAATTGTGCAGGGTTTACTTGGCAAATGCCACCTACGGTAATTACAGAGGGCTTGTGTTAACAAACTGTCTTCCTGCCCACCAGCTGCAGTTGGTAGAGCTGTGGAAGGAAAGGATTGATTTAAAAAGTTGCTCCCAAGGGATTCCTCGCTCAGTGCCGTGCTCCTGGCTCTGGGATTTTTGCTGTGCTGATGGGGGTGTCCATCACTTTGCTGCAGGGATCTCCAGGGCTTGTGCCAGGAGAGCTTTTTCATTGCAGGGAAATAGAAGACTACTTGCATGCAGCCCTGGAGCTGGTCTGGGAGTTTTTGGTAACAGAAGTGGGCAAACGATCTGTGTTTAGGTAGAGGATCCTGCTCATGGAAGACCCTGATGGGTGCTCAGGAGAACTGAAGTCTTCCACTGGCTCCTTGGAAAAGGACCTCAAGGAGGTCATTTAAATGATGCACTACCCCCCATCCCTTACAAAACAGAGCTTATCCACCGTATTGTCAGGGTGGGAACTATCCTGGAGTCGAGGTCCCTGGGTGCAAAAAGAGTTTAAAGAAGAGAACAATGATCTTTAACTAGGGAATCAATTAATTTTGCTTCTTGATTTCTCTAAGAAGCATGACTGCCTTCCTCATGCATTTGCATGACTAAAACCAGC
>NW_010284990.1:0-1357 GCF_000690775.1 Eurypyga helias
CATTACATTACATTACATTACATTTTAAAACCCCAAACAAACCCCAAACATTCTCAAGTCCAGTAAACTGTAAATAGAAACCTTGCAAATGTCATACACATCATATAAATAAGATTTTACCTGAAAACCAGGAACTAGATTATTACCCAAAAGTTATCAGAAGTGTTACAAAGATATCATGGAAGTGAATCCATCTCCTTAAAAACTGCCTAAAACCATCTGCTGACAGGAAAGGAATCTCAAATTCAAACAAAATTAATTGTTGTGTGATTACACAGAGGCAAACAAAAGGGGACAGGAGTAAAAGTGTGTTCAGCTGACAATTCATCCATATTTGTGATTACTGGCAGAAAATGAACAGGGCAAATAATTTGGTTTTGGTGCAAAATACAAAGCAAGACTGCAGGTTTACCTCATGAAATAATACTGAGATTTCTGAATGGACATCAGCTCAGAGGAAGCAAATAAAGATAAGAAAGGGAATCTTAAAATGATACATAAAATCTGATGACTTAGTAGCCTGGAATATGATTTAACAAATGAAATAGAAACCCACAACAATAATATGTTAAAGAACATCCACCTCCTACAGAACGAGACAACTCTCAGGGAGAGTTAGCTCCTTTAGATAGTTTGAACTGTTCTCAGTAGAGAAGAGCTTTGCTATGGAGGATAGAAAACAACCAGATCACATCAAAATGCTTGGAGCATCCATATCAAAAGTATTTAAAGAAAGAAAATGTAAATACAGTAGGAATGCCAGTTTTACCTCAGCCACAAAGAGCAGTGGTACCATTCCCATAGATAAAAATTACCTTCATGGCATGTTAGTAACAAGGAAAAAAAAAAGTAACTGGGCTGCAACATTGGACAAAGACCCAGAGTAAAATGTGGTGAGTGGATGTTTTCATCTTCTAAGCCCTGACAAAGCTATGCTCCTTAAAGATACTGCCAAGCCTGTCTGCTGGCTAAAAATACATCATTCTCAAAAAATGCTTCTAACAATAATTACCAATTCAGACAGAAAACGAGATGAGCCACATACACTCTCAAATGCACAAAGAGATTCCCTATGTCTCCAAGGAAATGAAAACCAGATGAAGCTGCTGAGGTGGTTGATTCTTCATTGATATGATGTGTTTTATGGTATAGAGGCTGCCATCACTGCAATAATATAAAGGAAAGTTTCTTTTGTACCACAGATATAATGAAGGTTTATCACAGACAGAACATGAAATAATATAGGGACTCTTCTACATTTCTGAATGAAAGCTCAATTATAATACAAAGAAATCAGATTTTAGAAACTCAGTGCTGCCAGTGGTGATGTCTAATCCAATAAAGAACTATCGGTGAC
>NW_010284991.1:0-1358 GCF_000690775.1 Eurypyga helias
GCCGTCTGGCTTGTGATAGCCACATCAGAACGCCCAGAACACTGGGAGGTCTGGGCCTGCAGCTGCATGGACGTGACATGAGTTTGATTACCGATAGTCTCATATCCTTGTACCATATTAATAGGAGCAACATCAAAGGCAGCAGGATGAGCTTTGGTTAGGTCCATGTTTTGCTCCTCGGAAAACGTGCCCATTCTGTTAGTTGTGCAGGAAACGGAAGTGCTTAAAAGTTTTTTCTCCAAAGGCTGAGATATAACAACTCTCTGACTTTGCAGAGGCACAAACGCACAGGTGTTGGTGGCAATATTCTCAGGGACTTCTCTCTTTTGCCCTTGTGACGAACACGTGCTCTCTGCAACGGAACTTGGACCACCTGCCTGAAAGTTTGTTTTTCCAAGTTTCTTATCCACCATTATCATCTCAAGATCTTTCGTGTTCATCTCCACAGCTTGGCTTCTCCTAATACGGGGATCGATACCGATCACCTCAAGATTTTCCTTGTCCATATCTAAAGAATTTGCACTGACACTGTAATTTCTGTCCTGGGTCTTTCTTAGAATTATTTTGCAATGCACTTGTTTTGCCTCTGCAGTCGTCCTGTTGCTTTGATCATCAATGACAACAACATGGCATTTAGTCATTTCCATTTCTTCCTGCTCATTTAAACTGGGAGATGTAGATGTGTGGTCAAGAAAATGAGGTTTGTAGGGGACAGAGGTGAACGCCCCAGCAGGAGATTCATCATCCTCGACCACACAGGCTTTAGTCAAGTCCATATCCTCCCCTGAGCATATCACCGTCCTCTCACCTGGCAGAGAGACAAGTTGGGAGTTGGTTACGCTGGGCTGAAGTCTACCCTTAGAAACGGCAGGAGACTCTGAATTTGTACAGGAATCAAACCCAGCATTCCCTGAAGCAGTCCCATGATCTTGGGGCACGTTTTCCGGTCGCTCACCTGAGCCCGAAGACAGTCCAAGTGCGCTATTTTTATATGACACAGAAGCTTGGTTAGCTAACGATGTCAGACTCGTTGGGATGTCCCTGTCACCCTGCGCTGGGCATCTCTTTTCTGCTAGCAAAGAGTTTGAATTAACTGACTTTTCTGAAGTTTTACAGCATGAACTGTTCATTTCCTTGGTACTGAGATTATAGATTACATCCGTGTAATTCCCAGTAATTTCCATGTCATCACATTTAAAAAAACCAACGGTTTTATCGCCTCGGAAGACAGTCTCAGAAGAAACGGATCCTGGGATGGCAGACACTGCTCTGGCCTCTTGTTTCACAGCTCGCAGCACCGGAGGATCTTGTCTCTCTTCAACATTCACTATTTTTTTGTCTAGGCAGAGTTGAGGGTC
>NW_010284992.1:0-1357 GCF_000690775.1 Eurypyga helias
TGATTCTGTGATTCTAATTCACCACTCTTTCTCTCAGGGTATCTCTTATAAATAAGAGCTCTTTTCTCACCAGTTCAACTTTGTAGGTACTAAGGACTGGAGGAACTGGAAGACCAGAAGGTATTGCTGTTTTCCACAGCCACACTCCATGCATTACTCCATTTGATGACACTAACAATTCTACAGCATTACCATCATCAGGGCTACAGGCAATAATACTGCTGCTGTTTCTCATGGACCACTGAAATAAGGTGCATGTATACCTCAAGGTATGTACTTTGACACTGCTTCCTAAACCTGATTCTTCTATGTTCTTCTCTGCATGAGCAAAGACTCTAAAGTATCCCTACTACATGGAAAAAGCAGGGATTTCAGGATCATGGTATTCAGCTCTTGGCAAGAACCACCTTCATGCAGACACAGCAAACAACAGCAGAGAAGACCATCAGGATAACCTAGACAAATATTCAGAGCTTCTGAGATTGTGGTAGTAAGCTTCCCCCTCCTCTTTATTCTTGTTTCTTTTTCAAAGGTCCCAGATACATGGAAAGAGATGGTATCGTCATATGCACAACCGGGCACCTCTGTTGACCATTAGCTTGTTTTTGCCTCAGCACTTTTGGCAAGACTTGAGAAACAGAAATGTCTTTCACAATTGCATGTAGGATCTGGCTGTTATTAGGAATCTTTTGCTGCCACAGGTTTCCAGGAAATACCAATCCTTCAGGGTGATTGTCCTCAAAGCCACACAAGAGCTCAAATAAAGGAGTCTGTGGACTAATACTACCATATATTCTATGAGAGGACTGTATATGGATGCTTGATTTAATTATGAGCTCAGTCTGGATAGGTTGTGGTTCTGCAGGCCGCTGATTGTCACTTACTCCACAGCTCTCATCCTCGCCCAACGGGGCCTTTCCAGCACAACCCTCATGTGTCATACTACAGCTGTCTGCAGGCGGTCTTGCACCACACCACCCCTGTTTAGCCCAGGGCTCGATGTGCAGCCTGCAGGTAGGATCTCCTTCCTCTCCTCTGAGAAAACTCGGATGAAAACCGAGGGTGCAGGATAGGAAGCTGAAACGCAGGGCAGGGGTGGCTGCCCGAACCACGCTGTCTGTTTCTGGAGATGCTTAGCTGGAACCTCAGAGACCAAATAAGCAGAGGAAGTTCCCGCCTTTCTCCCCCAGAGAACCTTCTGGAAAAGAGAAGGGATGACGCAGGTCGTCTCGTCGGGGATGACCCCGGTCCCCGTTTACACCCTCCTCCGCCCCGGGCCCACAACGCGCCAGCACTCTTCAATCTCCTTCAGGCGTGAAGGACCTCGGCCGCGGCGCAAAGTACAAGGGGTGGTGCC
>NW_010284993.1:0-1359 GCF_000690775.1 Eurypyga helias
TGATCCACTCTCCACTCAGCCTGTAGCTTCCTTATCACACGAGGATTTACAATTCCTAAACAGCTAAAAAGCCATAAAACCGAGCATTTTGTGTTCTTGGTGTATTGCAACTAAAAGGCAACTTCTGTATTTGGGCACAGGCTTAAACCAGCCCTTGTCAGGAATTTTTACAAGTGACTCAGGTGAAATTGCTAGTCCTCTGTATTTCTGCAGAATAAGTTTAAGACTGTTGTTATGGCATCTGAGTGCACAGGTTTTTTCTAGCCTGCATCTTCCTTAGGGACTGCTCCAGTTCACGTCTGATAGCAGAGGAAGGTTTCTACTGGGCAGTGCTGCCAGCCTGCAGGCATCTCCCCTACCCCGACGTAGCTCCCCAGCAGCTCAGCTCCACGTTTCCCCTTTCAGGAGACAGTTATTCTAAACATTGGAGATGATGTTTATCCTGGGGGCCAGGACTCCATCAATTTGCCCAGTTTATCTTGGGAAGAGGCAGTAAAACTGATGCTTACAGAAATTCTGACTGTAGAAACTCCAGCATAGGAAGCCAAGAAAACCCTTGTGTCCCTTGGCCCCTCACAAGGTGGGTGGCAGAGACCACCCCAGGAGGGGGTCAGGCTATGGCAGCGGCTGGATGATGTGCTCTGGCTGTGAAGTCCAAAATACAGTCAGCAGCTGGGATGGGGAGGGCATATCTCTCAGATGGGGAGATGCTAAGGAGGTGGTGGCAGCCGAAAAGACTCTATGGGGAATGGGAGAGAATATTTGGGCTCTGCTGTGGGACATGGCTGGGCACTGCAGATGAGGGGAAGGGTGAGCCCTCCTGCTGCTGAAGAGGTGCTGAGAAGGAGCAGATGCTAAATCCGGGTAATGGCGAGTGTTGAATGGCAAGGTCTGACATCCCAAATGACACATGATGGGGACTCATACCACATGGATACATGTGATGGGGAAAGGTAAAACTAACTGATGGCCCGGGGACATCAGCACAGCGTGGGATCCCTTCACAAAAAGAGACTGAAATAGTTTTCTACAGACATTTCTTTTAGTACTGGGAGTTGAGGTCATCAAGCTATCCTTTGCTGATAGGGCTCTGTAGTTGTTGACTTTGTAGCTTCTTGGGTACCAGTAAGGAAAGGAGGCTGACAGGAGGCAGAAAGTTCAGGCTGCCCTGGTGTGCTACAGAAAGGTGCTTTGACAAGGGCTCTTAGAGGGAAGAAAAGCATCAGATCCTGACAGTGTTGCTGTTGTCCTCTTCCCAGCAGAGTAGCTCCAAAATCCAGCAAAAAACAAGGGAATGGGATGAGTGAGAAACTAGAGAGACTCCCAGCAGGAAGGACTGGATGAAGGGATTGAATGTTC
>NW_010284994.1:0-1358 GCF_000690775.1 Eurypyga helias
ATTTCATATGGATACAAGTGCATTTCTACTTCTGAGCAATTTCTACTCAGCTGCGGCCACTGAATTAACTGTTGCACCCAGAGCCAAGGGTCACAAATATCACTACAAATGTTTCAATGAATGTTTTGGGGGTTCTTTGCAGACTCCGTAGCACATCCCACTTCCACAGTAGTATGAACCAGGTTGCCCATCTCCTAACCCTATAGCATTGTATCCATGCCCAAGAAGTTTTTTCTGCCCATCCCAAGGGCTGTCTGACTGATTTCCACCCCTCCCCCTTATAACTTCCATCATCAGACATCCGCTTTCAAGTGGAATCACTGTATACCCTACAGGCAGGCACCCTAAAGGAAGCTGCACCCCTGAAGAACCACATGGGAGCTCTCGATCAGTGCAGGTACCCGACCCATGCTGGCGACCTGCAGAGTCATGAGGCTTCACTAGCACCTTTCTCCTTCAGCACCAAACCTGCAAGGTACTGCACGTGTTGCTAGAGACGGAACCCGGCAATGGGCTCACACACACTCTTATTTCTCTAAGTGGAGACTTCTCTTCCACCTTAGTCACTATGTACCCAAGGTGACTGATATCCAATTGTTTTGAAGCATTTCTGGTGAAAACTTCCAATTTATTATCTGACACACATACCCCCCACCCCACAAACTGCAAAGAAATGCCAAGCACCTCTACAAGCCAGTTACGGTTTGATGGCCCAGCAGACCAGTTGAAATGCTGTTAAATAGCTTGTGTGGATAAAACACAACTTGCTCAAAGGATGCCTCTTAGGAGCTTACTTCCACTTGAGGGTCAGCGTCACAGCAAGGGTCAGGGATAGCTACTCAAGAGCAGCACAATGCCATGGTTACTTTAACTGAAGTGAAGCTATTCCAAAGGAGAAAGTTGGCAGAGCGTGTCACACACCACAGCAGCAATAAGTCAAAAGACACACCTGAAAGATACCTACATGCAAATATAACACAATCAGACCCACAAACTACCCGTGACATGGACAAAGTCTTCCAGACAGCGGGCCTCCTGTTCATTTATACCTAAGCAATACTCTTCTCCTATGTCTGCCTAGTTTAGAAGTCAATCTTCACATTTCAAGAATAAAACACAGTCTGCTATAAACAGCATACAGCTGGTACATAGAACAGACACACGTTAAAAAGCTGGCTAAGCTCAGCTTCCTCCCTTACTCCCAATAAAGCTGCTTATCCTAAAGCAGCAGGATTTACCCCCTCACTCTGCCTTAAGGTAATAACCACTCCTCTGGTGTTCTACTACAGACTCTTCCTCTTTCAGCTCCTTGTTCTCCCTTCCCTCCTCCCACTCAGCCCATGCAGTAAAAAAAAAAA
>NW_010284995.1:0-1361 GCF_000690775.1 Eurypyga helias
AGCCCCTGGCTACCAAATGCTTGCCATGCAAACCCAATACTCAAGTTCTTTGTCCCAGCTGAGTTGAAAAAGCTGAAAAAGCAGCAGTTCCCCATCGTCTGGAGTTGGATCAGCACTCAGATGGTTCTCCACCGCTTCAGGATGGGCCTGAAGTCATGAGACCGAAATACCTGCTGGCTTTTCCCACTCGCCCCTTCTCCCCAGCAACCTGCAGAGGAGGCAGGGGTTGCAACCTGCAGCTGTGAGGCCCCTGCAGCTCTGCCCCCACATCATTTGCCAGGCTGGCTGTGACCCTACAACCACAGGAAGGTCTTTCCACCCATGCTGGACACCCCAACAAGCCTCCCAGACAGGGATCCACAGCAGGCTCGTGCACTGCTTCCAGCCAGAAACCAGAGCCTCGCTGCAGAGGTATTTATCCTTCATTTACCCACAGCCAGAGAGACTGCCAGGCCTTTTGTACACGAGCAGGCACGCTTTTCAACCAGCAGCCTTTTGAGGACGTTGCAGATTGCTGCGTAATCAGCCTGCGGTGCAAATCCGCGCCGGGACGGCTCACGAGACCGGAGGCACATCTGGTACATCATGTCGATGATAACAGAGCTCCCCTCCGTGCTGCTGGCTCTCCCCCAGCCTCTGACCCCCCCTGCAGCAGACGCGGCTGGTTCCCTGTGCACGTAAGAGATACGGGCCCGCAGTCAGGGGACGAGGGTGGCTACAGGGGTGGCTGCGGTGAGCTGCGGGACCAGCATCCTGCAACGCAGGGATCCTTCTCAGGCATCAGCAGCAGAGGTGGGAAACACACGGACACCAAAATGCACCCCAGCCCGTTGCTTTGCCTCGCTGGGGTTTTTCCCAATGATGCTCCCACGATGTCCCATCTCCTGCCACTTCCCAGAGAGTTTCACTTTCATTTTCACTTCCAGGTCACACTTCCCGGCAGCCAGTGGCCCAGCTGGGCCTCGCCTGCAGGAGGGACACGATTTTCCCTCTACCCACACCGGGAGATAAGCGCCCCGATGCCCATGCATGGCTGACAGCCCAATCCTGCCGCCTCCATCTAGTCCATTCCTGGGGACCAGCCCCCCAAAGTCCCTGGAAAGCGGTTGGCGCTACGACGATGGCCATCGCTGAGCTGCCTTGGGGATGTCACCTACCTGGGTGCCCTGAGCTGAAGTCCTTGTCCCTTCGCCGCGGCCGCTAGACGAGCATCACGCGCCGAGGTCTCGCCCTGGGCCCAGCAGGTTGGTGGCCTTGGCCGGAGGAGCTGCGCGGCGGCCTTGTCCTGCACGCTGCCAGCGGGATGCCAACAGCAGAGCTGGCGGCGCTGTGCCAGGTAGCGCCGAGGTAGCGGGGGTCTC
>NW_010284996.1:0-1360 GCF_000690775.1 Eurypyga helias
GGGTTGGAGGGAGAGTCTTGGAGGTGGCAGGTCCCCTGAAGCCCAGGTCCCCCTCAGAAAGGGTTTATCAGGACTGTGCGAGAAAAGGAAGAAACTATAAAGTTAGAAGCTTGGTTTAGAAGAGAGAGATGGGGGGAATGAAGCCTCAGACTGTCTGTATGGTCCTCACAGGCCTTAGAAGTATCTGTTCTCATAGAGAACACTCTAACATCTCTATGCGTAAGGGAACCAGCCTCTTGGATCAGACTTCCTTGGGACTGGAGGAATGTTGTTGTACATCTCCCTCAAGCTCTGAAGCCCTGGCAGGAGTGGTATTAAATGCCTATCACCTGCCCTCTGCTTCAACACAGCTGGCAGCTTTGCTGTAGTTTCGTTTCCAGGATGGAAAAAATCGTGTTAGCTGGTGAAGAGCTGACTAAAGCACTTTCAGTCATTATTGAATGAATCTTACTTAAAAAATAATAGAAAAACAGTAATTCCACCATGCCTCACAGTACTGATCAGCTTACTCTGTCTTTTCTATGAGCCACTTCCTTTTCTAAGGCACAGTCCCACTGGTTCATGCACCCCCTCGAGGAATTAACGTACCTCACTTCGAAGACTGGCATCAGCAACCTCCGTGAGGAGCAGTTAACACCAACCATGTGTTTCCCTATCTCAGCGAAGCTTAGAGTCTACAATTTCACACTCTCTCTTAGAGAGAAAACAAAACCAAAACGCTGTGCCCTTTGGCCACTGTAATTCAGAAATGTCTGTCTCTTTGACCTGGGAACATCACCAGGGAAAGCTGAAATGTCAGTGCCAGGACTTCCCAGAGAAGGAACACAACAGGTAGCTCAAAGGGCAGCACAGCCTGCTGACAAACTTCAGAGACCAGGAACTCTTGGCTGTGTAAGCAGATACGGGATAAATGTCCCGTAATTTGTGATTTTGCCCCACTTCTGTCTCACCTGAGAAAGGGGGAGCAGGGAGATGGTCAGGGAGCCTGTGCAGTGGCAATGGGAAACAAGGAGGATAGCCTTGCTGCCATGAGAGCAATTTTTCCTCTATATGTCCAGCCACTTCTGTTTTGATCACCACTTGTTCTTTTTAGGGTGCAAAGTCCTGGTTCCCTGACAAGCAGAACCACTGCACAGAGAATGGGGTCAACAACCATGGGTAGCTTAAGAGTAATATCAATGACCAACTGATAATTATGAATACTGTCTCTGTTTCACTAAGGTCAGATATCTGCGCATTTCAAATCTGCAACACCAGACCATCCCTGGCCTCCGTGCTGAGAGAGAACAAAGGATGCCAACATGGCTTTTTCTTTTGTCAAGAAAACAGAAAAGTACCTCTCTTTAAAAAAAAAAAAAAA
>NW_010284997.1:0-1358 GCF_000690775.1 Eurypyga helias
TAGGTCCCTTCCAACTGAAAATATTGTATTCTATTCATCAGGCAGGCTACCATATTTATTCCTATTATATTCCCTTATTCCTCCATATTCCTGGTGCTTGCTCATCGTTAGAAATAGGTGTACATTTTGATAGTCCTTACTGTAGGCTTATTATTCCTTTAGTAATTCATGCCTAGACCCCTTGCTTCTACAAAATAGTTAGTGGAAACTGATAAATCCTTTAGTATGAGGATGTGATATCGCTAGTCTGCCTTAAATGAAAGAAATGAGAATTACTTAAAATGTGAAAAATCTAATTTGTGATTAACGCATTTTTTCCAAATAAATGCTATTAATAAAAAAAAAAAAAAAGACATATTATTAGGGGTTATGCAACACACAGTCCTGTTGGCATTTGAGCAGATCATAGCTACATTATACATCCCTCTAGCAAATTTGTCCATCTGTAGCCTTCTCTGAAAGAACACACTGCAGTCATAACGAATCTGCATTTTTAGCGTGTCACCGCATGTACGCACAGTAGGAAAAGAATGCTATCAGTTATGGCAGGTTTTTAGTAGCCATATAACTCATTTCCCATTTTCTGCCTTCCATGTAGAGTCACTGGAACAGTATTTCCAGATATTTCTTGTCCGTCAGCCAGACCTTCACTGCCAGCTCTGTCTATACCCTGAACCTCATACAAACTAGAGACTCTTAATGAGCCTCATCTTCATTTTTCTCATGCTTCCTCTCTGCTTCCCCCCCTGTTGGCTTTTGTCTCTTAGTCCCCTAAGACCTCTTGACTATTAGTGTTTGACCTGGGCTGGCAAGCTGAGCCCACAGATCCTTGGCCATCACAGCCAGGGCATTCTCCCGGACAAGACGGGCCTGCTTAATTCCTGCATGCCGGTCTCAACAGGAACAGACGCCTTAAAAGGCTATGATGTAAGGGGAGATGTTGGCGTTTCACTACTTGTTATTAACCATTGAGAACAGGAAGAATATGTTAAAATAGAAACCCCCAAATATACAATACAAATGGGCCAAGTGTTAACTCACCCAGCAAAAACTTTTAAAATAAAACCATAAAAATTTAATGCTGTAGCAGTGTGATCCAGCCACCCTATTTTATCTGCTTATCTCAGCCTCATCTGATGAATGCCTAGCCATTCAAGAATTTATTCTCCCCTCTCTCAGAGGAAACTTTGGTAAGTATTGTAAAAAATAGTGTTGTGGAGACTTGGTGGCCAAATGCCTATTGATCATGTGGAAAGATACATTCTTCTTCTGACTTCAAAGACCCCAGCGCTGTCCAAGGAACTAAAACTGACAGCCAAAATAGCAGGGGAGAAATGGATAGGGGTAAGGACAGAAAG
>NW_010284998.1:0-1359 GCF_000690775.1 Eurypyga helias
AAGCCTCGTCCAGCCTGGCCTTGTAGACAGCTGGTCTTCAAGTCAGTGTAATGTGTCTTGTCTTCTTCTAATGTCTTCTCAATTTTGTTTCTCCAGGGTGACAAAGAAGCGGAACTAGGGCTTCCCTTCTCTCCACTGTGTGATCGCAAGTCTACTATGGTTGCTCAGTCTCAAATAGGTAGGTCCCTTTTGGTGCACGCAAAGTGGCATCTTAAAAGCAACGCTTACTCCTCGCTGTGGGGCTAAGACCATGGTCATCTCTCGCAATTCGGAACAGTGCTAAAGACAGGAAATAGAGCAGAACAGTGCTATTTTCCCCAGCTCGCTAATTGGAAGCTGAGAAGCCATTAAATTTATGGGGGAGGTTCCGTGCGGTAACCAAGTTGCTTCTGATGCAGCCGCGGGGGTGACGACAGTGCCTGGTTATGACACGACGCCGTGGTTTGCTGAGCTGTGAAGATGAGGCGCACGTGGCCACGTGTTGTGATACGAATGTCGTTGGTGGATATGAAAATGTAATGCCAGTCCCTTCAGTGACCTGGGCAAAACCTACTGTGTGTTTTTCCATTTATTGCTCCCACCCTTTCCCTCCCAGTGCTTCAAGCCAACCCGTATTTTTCACTGAAGCCAAGCAGATAGTGAACCTTTTTCTGCTCCACCCATTGAGAAACAGATCTTTTTGCAGACTCACCAACAGCACTTTCTTTACCTCTTCTCCAGTTACTGAGTGAAAAAGTAGGAGAAGGGTGAAGCAACAAGCCTGGTATTTGATGAGGAAACAAGGGGAACTGAGTGAAGTAAAACTGTTCAGGAGGCTGGGAGCAAAAAAAAGACAACAGAAAAGATGGATTTGAGGGTGGATTTTTGTATCTAGGAAGTAAGGGAAGTAGATAGAATAGCGTGATCTGGCCTTGACTGGAAAATAAATTGCGAAATGGAATAACAAAAGAAAGATAACACGGGTTCTAAAAATGAGGGAACTGAGACCAGAAGCAGAAAGAGAGGGACTGCATTAAAGTAAAACAAACAAGAAGTTTGAAATAGGAGATTTCTCTCAAAGAACAAGACAAAGATATCCCTGACCCTAGGAAAGTTCAGATTCATTTCTGTGGCTACAAGCCATTTCTGTTTAAAATTATTTCATTGTTCCTGTTACGCAAGCCATTCCCATAGGGACCCCATCCCAGATTTTTCTGACTTTGGAAGTTTAGGCAGTTTAGCCAAGAATCTGAACTTGAAAAGCGCTGTGCAAGCCTGGCCTGGTTGCCAGACGTGTAGCGTTTACTCCTCTGCATCGGTGACCCACAGGAGTGGGAATGTGTGTCGAGTGCAGTGCCGCTGCTGAGGACATTTCTTGTC
>NW_010284999.1:0-1359 GCF_000690775.1 Eurypyga helias
AAAAAAAAAAGGCAAAAAATTACTTCACGCAGAGTGAATGGCAAGTATTGGAACGGAATGAAATTAGAATCTAATGTGCAATCTACATAGCTGCAGTTTGGTCTGCTCCTGGGGTGGACTGGGAAGAACAAACATCCTTTGTGAAAGAATCCTGTGGAGATTCAAGGACACTTGAGGAATATGCGAGTACTGGAGGAAGGAGCTACGCAGAAAGCACTCCTCGTTACCACAGATTTAGCTCTTTAGAGGTACAAATAAGAGAACAAAATATTCTATGCTGGGTTCCTGCCTGCTGAAAGGGAGATATTATTGTTCAGTACTTATAAAGAACTAGATTTTGATGTTAGCACTCGTGTATAACACATGCCCTCTACAAATATTCAGAAATGCCTGGGTCTTTTTTGACAGTCATTATGGACGTTGACCTCTTGTTTCTATTTTAGAAAAATGCTAATCATATATTGAAAAAATAACTCCTATAACTTGGGAAACAAACCAGCATTTTTTTTCAGACGTACACACCACAAACGTACCATGACTGCAAAGCCAAGCATGTTTACACCAGTTCCTACATATATATGCATAATGATTCCTAAACTCTCATTCCCTAGACCAGACTCTGTTGAGACTAAAGAGACTACATTAATATATGGGGAAAGGTTAACCCAAATCTTTTAAAGGACCAGCTCATGCTGTGACATCACCTAAAGAACAATCTAATCATAACGATGCTGCTATTCACAGGAAGGAGAGGTCCCTTTTCTGCCATCAAACATGAACAGTTCTCTCCCCTTGAGCAAAGTGTCATCAATCAGCCAGATTTGGGAGCAACTGAACACTAAATACTCCAGTCTAGTACCACTTTCACAGATAGAACAGGAATTGGGGGGGTGGGGAGGGAGGTAAACACAGAAATGGTACTTGAAGTGTCAGAAGACAATTCATGTCTAGCCATAGGACCTCTTAGACCAAGCTAAATAATGTATTTCCACAAGTATAATGTCACTGCACATCAAACACATACTATGGTTGGAGGAACTAGGCCAGTTCCTTCCACATTGCCTCCTTGCATCAATCCCATTAGCTTTCCAGAACATCAGGTCTGTAATGCAGGAGAGGAGTATCTGTGCATTACCATGCCCCTTTGTCCACCCTCCCTGACCAACTGGAATCACACAGTCTCTGGGAGTATTTATGTTTGCTAATCCATTCTGGATTACCTTTCTTTTGTTTTACACCCAAATACGACACTCTTGCGGAAACCAGATTAGTAGGAAATCACTTTTTGTAATGGAATTCAGTAATTCCAATCTTAGAATTTTTCCTTAGAAAAAGAGAAAGCCGCAGACAAAAAAGACA
>NW_010285000.1:0-1353 GCF_000690775.1 Eurypyga helias
CCAACAAATCCACTCGGTGGTTTGATGTAATATGAGTATGGTACAACTGAGTGTCTGGAGTCACGTAGTACACATTGTAGACAGACACACCCATGGATGCTTTTCAAAGCTGGAATATTCCTCTGTAAACTACTCCTCTGTTTGCAAAATTGACAATTTAGCAATCTCAACACAGTGTGCTTGGGTTTTTTTAATTCATGATTGATTCCTTAGAGCATTCAGCAAAATGTTACATGTATGAAATTAGGGTAGGCAGTGCTCACTCTACAAGTTTCTAAGAAGAATTAATTTTTATGTACACGACTGAAATTGAAGGCTTGAAATGAAACTCTGGTTTAGGCACTGAAGTCAGTGGGAGGTTTACCTCAGTGCGTAATGATGATGACTTCTGTCATGACTTCAGGTAAATTAGGTAAATTACTTTGGGCTAATTTTATCTAGGCAAACAAAAAGGCTAGGCTTTTTATCTAGGCTTTGTGACAGGATTCATGAGAATTATACATATTTCAGCTCATTTTTGGAACACTGTGTGTCAGTTTTAAGGATTACTCATTACTGAATGATTGGCTTGTTATGTATTTACAGGAGACTTTGCATAACCTAGCATAACGTAACCTAGGCATGGATTATTCCTGAAACAATTCAAACAAATGCTGACTTGAGTATTTGGTTTTAGTATGTTACAAGAGGAAGGTGATCACCTGGAGTATTTTCATTTTTGTCACTCCTGCTTTATGTCTGGTTGCTAGAAAATTTACTTGAAATGTTGAATTACCCTGTTTAAATAGGTTGTGGCATTATTATGTATTCTTAAATTATTATAGAAAATAATTAATTGTACGCCCTGGATTTTTACTTCATTAGAATATATAGATACAACTCAAGCACAGTGTACTGTGGTAGAGTCTGCTGTAACAGGTTGTGTTTTTATGGGGCCATACAGCCATGAAGCCTTATACTGCACTGGCAGTTTTCCATTAATAGCCCTGTACTCAGATTCAGGCCCAGACACGGGCAGGTTGGCAGAGGAGAGGACTTCTTGCATCCTGTCGGTCACTGGAGAGCGGAAAACCATGAGCCACGCTAAGGAGGAGAGGGGGGATTTGGGGTAATGGCATAGCTGTCACCTGTTTGGGGTGATGCTGGCAGACATGCAGGGTGTGCGGCACAGGCCTTGCCGCTGGAAGGGTGGCCTGAGGGCTGGCATGCAGGCGGCTGAGGGAGCCACCCCAGCTGAACCCTGGCTTGAGCACCACATCCCTCACAACCACCTGCACAGTGGCCAGCTCTGCACCCATGGTGGCCCCCGAGATCTGCAGCTCCACTCTCTGCTCAGAGCCACAGCAGCATCCC
>NW_010285001.1:0-1361 GCF_000690775.1 Eurypyga helias
GAAAAGGAAAACAAAAGCAAGGATGAAACTTTTAACCAATGTCTTTCTGTTTTGACATGAAGCCAAGGCAAAGTTAGGCTGTACCTCTGTGGTCACAGCCTCATGTCCCTGCCATCACCCCAGCGCACAGCGTGTTTGCCCCAGCTCCTCCATCCAGACTGACTCCAGCTCGTGGGGGTAAGACCTGAACCCACCCTTTTCCCCAGTCCATGGGGAAAGCCGGCAGGCTGGAAGCGTGCTGAACACCCCACTACCCATGAGGCACACCAGGCTGAGAAGGTGTGAAGTACAAATACTTGTGCTGGCAGGGCTTGACAGGAACAGAAAAGTCCTGCAGCCTTCCTTCTTCTCCCCCACCCCACAGCCTGTGCAGACAGAGGGTGAGCACAGGGGGTTTTAAAGGGACATTTCAATATATCAAGTCCTGGATGGTAGATGCTAATTTCTCTCTGCTGAGAAGGACTCATCATTTCCACCGCTACTCGCCTTTCTCCTGTTCTTGTCTCGACGTCTTCTCTCATCAGCTTTTCTTACTCTCTCAGCCTCTATCTCCTCCTTTTCACAGCCTCGACCACAAAAACCAAGACTTTCCCACCTCCTTTTTATTTAGACCTTTTCCACTTTGTGTTCGTCACATCTCCCCTTTGTTCTCCTCGCACCTTTCCTTGCCCACTCTCACCCAGATATTGGCCCTGGCTTTTTCCCTGGGTGTGGTCCATGACCCTATAGTTACTGATATTGGGCAAATGCATTTCTAGAAACACCTCCAGCCACTGAAAACAACAAGTGGTCAGCAGCCTGGGGAAAGCTTGCCACAGGCCAGCAGGGTCATCTGCTAATTGCCACACACAGACACTATTACAGACTGAGGTGGTGATCCCAAACCTGGATTTAGGTTTCTTTGCATGTCAGGAAGTCTGGATGAGGCTGTCGTTCCCATCCCACAATGTGGGCAGATCCCAGTACCTATGTAGCATGCTGGGGTCCCCTGATCCCTCCTTCCACAGCAGCACAGCTGGCCACGAATCCCATAGAAGCCAGCGTGACAGGGGCTCCGTTCTGCCATGCCCATGCAATTCTTACTATCATCAGCAGATGGCCAAATATCACCACACATTCATAACATTTACATCAAAAAGGCCACACAATTGGGTAGAAAACGCCTTTCCTTGCCAGAAGCATTTATTTATAAAATGGCATATCTATACACTTGGCATTTACCTTTCTATATGCAATTTTACCAAATGTGTGACAAATGCTAACACTCATTTCCTTTCCCTCCTTTGACACGCTTGTCAAAGTAAAGAACATCAAGAAAACTAATAGTAGGATAAAGCTCTGCCCTAAAATGCCTAAATATT
>NW_010285002.1:0-1361 GCF_000690775.1 Eurypyga helias
AAAGGAAGAGTAAAAGCAAGAAAACGTGTGGATTGATACATAGCTGTCTATGCACTGTAGAGTTTTTGTTTGTTTTTTTACATTAAAGGAAGGTAGGTAGGTGATACACAGACTAGTATTTTTAGTAGAAACAATTACTCACCTCTTGGGCTGGGTTGTTGGGGCAAAGGTAATGGGAATCCTACACTTGCAACTACATAAAAGTCAGGTTTGAGTGAGGCATAGCCAGCATAGTTAGGTAAAGCCAGCTTAAACACGACCACGGAAAAATTCACCTTCCCTATAACTTGGCTTCTTGTTTATAGATACCTCGACACATCTGTAGCAGGCATTTTCTTCCGGAAAGTGAATGCCATTTTTTTCCTTCCTGAACTTCTTGAGACCTCCTGCAGATAGACTTTGAGATGGTCCTTGATCTTTAGAAGCCACGTCTGTTTGCCTCCCAGTTCAGTGTAAGACTTTGCTCCGTCAGTGAAAAATCTAATGCAGGTCATGGCAGCACGAACGTGATCCTAGGAGAAAGACACTGAACACTAAGACGGACCAAAGTACAGCACCCTCACTAACTGGTGTCTGTACTAAAGTGCTCACACAGAGCAGGCAAGGCTTTGTTTTCTTTAAAACAGTAGTTAAATTAATGCAGTGCACCAGATCGATGACAACTGGTAACAGGTCAGCTTCGGTCAGGCTCAAGTCTTCCTATCTGTTTTTCAGGATTGCAAAGTAGCAAAAATATACTCGTCCATCATGGAGATTTACACCAAAGTAAATAAACAAAAGTCTGACAGTATTCAACACTTCACTGAAAGAGATGGCACTGACCCTCATCTTACCTTCATGAACTGTTGCAGCTCATACAAAATATGGTAGTAGCTCTTTCTCTGCAAGTATTTACAGGCTGCAATCAAGTAGACTCCCCAGCTCTCCAATCCTGGATCAATGGTTTCCAGCAAGTTCTCCAACACATGTAGTTTTCCACTTTCATAGCTTGGAATGAAGATCCCTTCAATGAACACTTCTGATGGGGATTCCTACACAAGCATCAGAGAAGTAGCCTGAAGCAAAGCCACTGTGGCTTGTTGATTTTCCTTACATAACAAAGGTGTATTAAGTGACAGATATCATAGCATTAATAAATAATATAGGTTGGAAGGGATCTCCGGAGGTCATTTGGTTCAAACCCTGACTCAACAAATGGCTTCCCAGCGAGGTCACACTGCTCTGGGCTTTGTCCAGCCAAGTTCTGCACATGACAAAGTAGGGCTATTCAACCACCTCACTTGGGCCCAGTTTCCATGTTTTTTGCAGTGAGGATATTTAGACATTTCCTTATATCCTGTTGGAATTCCCATTGCTCCAAA
>NW_010285003.1:0-1339 GCF_000690775.1 Eurypyga helias
CCCCAGCCCCAGGAGGGTGGGAGGGCCCGCACCGGGGCACGCTGGGCTGCCACCTCGGGGGCAGTGGGAAGAAGGTGAGGCGAGGCTGCACACTGTCCTGCTCCGCCATGGCCCCGCTGTGACCTGAGCAGCAGCGGTTGCCATGGGGGCCCGGCCCCACTGCCACACCCTGACCCCGCCCTGGGGCTACCAGGCAGCGGGGCCTGGCAGGCTGGGACCTGGGGGGGACAGGGCTGGGTACATTTCCATATGTATTTCTAGGCACAACCGGCATGTCCCAGTGACAGCGGCACTGGGAGCCCTCCCGGCCCTGTCCCAGCACCCCTGGCTGGGATCATGGATCACCCCCTGGGTCATGGATCACCTCCAACCTCTACCTCAGCGCTGCAGCGGCCACCTGCAGCCATCACCCCCCTCTTCGGCACCCAATCCGCAGCACGGCCAGCAACGTGTCCCCGGAGGAGGTGAACACCCTCCGTCCCCACGCCAAGTCCCTGCACCGCCCCATGACAGCCGCCCCACCACCGCATCTCCAGCGTGACTCCACGGCACCAAAGGCCCACGGCGTGGGGACACGGGGGGCGGATGCTGCTGTACCACGCTGCCCCACCATCTGCTTGGCCTGACAAAGCACTGCTCCGTGCCCACACCTGGCATGGGTCCTGCTGTCCCCCCGTATGACCCACGGGCAGCTTCTGGCAGCAGGTCCTCAGCTGCGAGTACCAACTTGGGCATCGACAGGCTCCGAATGACTCTCCGTCAGGGGCGATTCCCGCTGTTTGTGAAACTGAAGTAAGAGTAATGCTGCTGCCCTGAGTACAAACGAGCCGTTGTGATCTCTTGGCAAGAAAACAAGGGAAAACCAACGTCACTTCTTCCAGATCCACGCCACAGTGTTGAAAATAAACTCTTTTCGTCTTCAGGGGGTTGGAGCGTGAAGTCTCTGCCGCTGAACGCCGAGGGGATCTGCGATGCAAGCGGTGAGTAGCGGGGTTTGCTATAAACGAAGTTGAAGCTATGCAGCTAGCTGTCACACGCCATTTGTATCGATGGCCTGACAGTAACTGAAATCATCACGTGTTCAGAGTGTTGTTCTATTCCAGCACAAACTGTGCTTCTAATACGGGACAAAAACTAGCTGTGAGTCAGGATATTTGGAGTGCTACCAACATCTGTTTTTCCTAACTGGGATATGACTTTGGATTTTGAAACAGCAACCCTATCTCCCGTCATCTGCCACATTCCAGAAAGGGCAGGAAGAACGCAAACTCCGGCATCCCCGATTGGGAGACACCCAAGGGTGTCCTGCTTTCCACTGTCTGACCCTTTCTCTTCTCCC
>NW_010285004.1:0-1362 GCF_000690775.1 Eurypyga helias
TTTTTTCCCCCCTGGGATCCTTCTGCTCTGTCTGCACAGAACTTGATGAATACTCCTGTCCCAGGTTCCTAAGTTACAACAGAATGTTCCCCCAGGATATCAGTGTATTTTGGATACCTTATTTGAGAGTCTTCCGCTGGGAAACTTCTAGTGCAGCTGAAGGAGAGAGAGTGCCAGATTAGACAGATTACTAGGCATGAATCCCAATCCTTATTTGTATGAGTATTCCTTCTGCTTTTAGATAACCACATTAACATCAGCAGTATTGCTTACACAAGTACTACTGAGAAAAAGTGGTGAATAGGCTTGGGCCATCAAAGCAGTGTTCTTATTCCAGCACTTTTCCAGTGAGATTCTGACCTTGTTTCCCCTTCAAAGCTCATCAGAATTGGGTCATACAGTAAGGAGAGCCACCCACTACTCAGCAGCCTCCAGTAATGATTACCGACCCATCTTTTAGACCTATCAGAAGTAACATTTTTAACAGTTCAGATGTTATTTTCCTTCCCCATCCAAAGCTCATCCCACACTCAATACACAAGGGTGTATTAGACAGTACTATATTTCATGCTTGGTTGATTATGGAGCCAGATCTTTGGTCTCTGTTGAGGGTTTTTTTGCTGCTCCTCCAGTGTAGACAAGCCAGAAACCTTCCACAACCATGTGGTAAAGGAGTCCCCGGTGGGTGTAAGACT
This sequence comes from Eurypyga helias, assembly GCF_000690775.1. Lineage (NCBI taxonomy): Eukaryota > Metazoa > Chordata > Aves > Eurypygiformes > Eurypygidae > Eurypyga > Eurypyga helias. The sequence goes on from NW_010285004.1 coordinate 696, forward strand.
GGTATCTGATGGTGGTTGTCATCAGGCGGTGTGGGTTTGGGTATGTCTCCTGCCAAGCCAGCCTGGAGGAGCACAGATCAGTGAGACCTTAGGGATCTCGCCTAATAACAGCAGTGACCTAATTTGAAAAAAAGGGAAAAACATCTTTATGTTTGGTGGCTGATAACTCCCGAAGGAATACCACTGTGGGTGCAAAGGGATGAATAGAAGCATCAAACGATAGAAAAGGTTTACACATCTACTTTTATGTGCAATTAATCCATCATGAAAGAAAATGAAGACATTTTTATTTGTAAACCTAAAAGGAGAAGCCAAGTTAAAACACTTACATACATCAGCCCCAAAGGATAAAAATGTGAGAAGAATAATGCCAACAACGCTGCAACTTAAACTCCAAATTTCATGCCAAACATCAATGAAGGAAGAAGTATTCCATGGAAAAATATAATATTCTTGCCATCTTTCTGACCACAGGGTTACACTCGTTATGGTAAAGCTATAATTACAGCACTGTGAATGCAGTGCCGCAGACAATGGCCTGTTGGTGTTTTTCCACTATAAACCCTCATGTGAGGTTTGCAATTTTGTGAAACACAATTATCTTTGGCTGGGTTATCCAGCTACAATCTCAGCCCAGAAATTTTTTGTTGTTGTTGTTTTTTGTTGT
>NW_010285005.1:0-1361 GCF_000690775.1 Eurypyga helias
AAGTGTAGGTTCTTGCAAGTGGAGTTCGTGGTTTTGGTTGTATGTGTGCTGTTGCTTTTCCAAAAGGCTCTCTTTTGCTCCGAATGGAAGATGTACACAGGAACTGATAAAAATGTAATACAAATGTCAGTTTTAAAAATCAAAAGTGCAAAAAGTGGCGTAACGAAAGGGAGACAACGGTTGCTGAGTACGTGTTGTGTATAGGAGTTTGAGAACTGCTCTCGGTGCCATCCCCCCGTGCTTCCCCACAGTGCTCCAAAGTTATTTTCTTTCCCTCCCATTTCGTCTTGGGTAGCTGAAAATGCAGTAGCATGCTTCATCCCGGCTATGGCACTAAGGTTGTCACCAAGCACTTAATCACAGAGGGCTGTGACTTCGTGCTGGGGCTGCTTGTTCTCTCGCAGGCTCAGTTCGCAGAGATTGGTGTAGCGGGTATCCACCGCAAAGTTATCTTCTTTCTTTCCATGGTGCTAATTCAGGTCCAGGATGTGATTGCATAAATAGGAAGCACGGTAGGCTAGCTGGTGCTTTCTTTCATTCTAGCGTCCAAGCTCAGTATGTTTAGATTCATTTAATAGGCTGCGACACATTAAATAACACAGAATTGTCGTTCTGTGTTATTTAAAGTAGAAATTACAAATAAAGTACGTGGTGTGCAATAATGGTTTCGGGACCAGAAACACACTGGAATACTCTGTGGAATTTTTACAGTACGCTGAGGTTGCTTCTGTACATTAATCTGTAATTATGCATGTGCTTTCGCAATTCAATTATACGTAAAATATTTAGTGTGTCTTATTAGTGAGGTGTGCCTCCAAACATGAAAGTTGAAGTTTTTAAAATTTACCTTCAAAAGTTGTATCAGTGAAAAACATGTATGTGAACCAGATGGTAATTGAATTATATACTGGATAAACTCAGCCTTCCATGTTTTATATTCGTATGCAAAACTAGTTGTCTCTTATATGAAATTCTGAAACCTTTTAAAGTACTTTTCATTTGGGGTTGCAACCTAAATCTTAAATACTGAATACCAGTGCTGAGAATATACTTTGGTTGTTAAGTTTGAGAAAGTGGGCAATGCAAAAGCATATTCCTACATAGAGCTAGGCTTACAGTTTTACTTTCTTCCACCTAATGTTAATTGATAATTTGTGGAGGCTTTTATAGCTCCTTTTTTAATTTGGAAAAGTTGTCTGGGCTGGCTTTTGTGAGACCATTTTTGCTTTGCTGGCCTGCAGAGGGTATTGCTCACTAACCTATTCCTTGAGCTGATACCACAGTGGCTGGTATCTTACCTGCCTGAAAACTTAAAACTAGTGTCATCCCCTACCTGACTATTTTGTGTTACCTATTGGGAT
>NW_010285006.1:0-1364 GCF_000690775.1 Eurypyga helias
CCCCTCCGAACGCAGCCGCGCCGCCCTGGGAACGGGGAGTCCGGCCCGCTCTGCTGGGCCGCACCGCGATCGGAGCCACCGGCCGTGACCTCGTCCCGCCCGTTTTCTCCCCACTAAACCTTGTTTTGGCGGGAAGTAGCACCATCTCTGACACTTCTGTGTTTCTGGGTGGTGCTGTTTGCATCCCTCTCCGCGACGGGCCACGAGGCCGCCGCCGTTCAGCTTTGCTTGGCCTGAGGTTTTTGGTTTTGACCAGAAGCGATTTTGTAATTAATTTGTTCAACCAGTTTCCAAAAAGATGTAGGTCTGGTCACAAAGTAATTTTAAAAAACCCACCCAAAACCCCACCAGCTGGTCCCATGAGTTTCGCTGTGCAAAGTGCATTTTTTCTTCTTTTCTCCTTGGACCGTGGCCTTTAGCACTGGGCGGATTTCTGCTGGAGTAAGGGGTCCAGCGGTGCAGGAAATGCTCAAAAAAGAGGCATGTAAACAGGCTGGAGGAGACCTATTTACATGGAGGGAATGAGGGTGGTGGAGGGAATGAGGGGTGATACAGGTATGTGCTCCCATCCTGTGTTTTCATCCTGTAGGCAGTTCTCTTTTGGCTTATTTGTAATGGTAACATTTCAAAATAATGATGACCTATCCTAAAGCAGGTTGCGAAATGAGAAAACAAGCTTTTTCTAAAAACGATTGCAAATTTTCTCTCCCCCCACGGCCTCCTAAAGGAGGAAATAAATAATGCGCTGTGAAGGACTTGAGATTTTTGGCACGTGCGTGGCAGCAGTTGCAGTGTCTCAGTTGATGTTTGCTATTTATGAGGATTCCTTCTGACCTGTTCTGCCTTCTGTAACTTATATGAGTAATTACCCAGATTCACCTATTGATAGGCTCCACTACAGTTTAGAAGCCTTTAATTTGGAAACTGGCATTTATGCTTCAGCTCCAACCTGTGTGTGTGGAAGTCCAAACTGAGTTGAGTACTATGAAAAATGGGATTTTAACAGCTTCTGTCAAGAAAAGTTAATAACTAACAAAGCCATGGGTTTAGTTAGCAGTTTTACTTATGATTTTACAAGAATCTAACTTGTGATTTTCATTGCTAATGCAGGAAATCAGCTCAAGAAGATGAAGCCTAATAAAGGAAAGACCTGGACTAGGGAGAGAGACTATGTGTACAAGTTCAATGCTGGAAATCAACATTTAGTGCTTACTGTGCCTCTCAAATTCCCTGTGCAAGAGAATATTAGTCATCTGCATGGACGTCTAATGCTTCTGCACAATCTGCCGTGCTTTGTAGAAAATGGTAAGGGTTGATTTCTTAAATTAGTGTGATGTATCCATGCCTGTAAGTGTCTTACAACC
>NW_010285007.1:0-1362 GCF_000690775.1 Eurypyga helias
AAAGCCTCATCCAGCCTGGCTTGAATTCAAAGCAAAGTAAGACTAGCTACACAAGCAATGTAGACAGAAACAAAAAAAGCAGCTCAGTGTATTGGATTTGTTTGCACATTTCTAATGTGTCTTTATTTCATAAGTCAGCAGAATTACTTTAAACAGACATTTCAAAGCATCTTAGTTGGAAATCTAATTAAAACACAGCAAGGTTATGCACGGAACAAATTTAGAAATTTCGTTCAACATTCATGTAGAAAAATACAGTTTTTAGGCAAAGTTTTGGTTTGCCTAGATTGTCCTGCCTTTATTATCTGTGGTGCGCTGATATTTGCAAATCTCTTGATTACTATTGGAAAGCAGTGTTATTAAACAGGGTCTCTCTTTCTTAACAAAAGTTCCCTAGAAACTGTCAGGGCTAAAGGATTTAAAGGTCTCATTCCGAAATGCGGATCGTATCTTTTTTATTAAGAATTTCTTCATGGATATTGGAAATGCAAAGTTGACATTTCAAGAGAGATCAGTGCTCAGGCAGAGGAAAGCCAGATTCTCCTGGCATTATTCATAAAGAAAAATATTGGGAGCTCATGTGATTCAGCAGGTAGGAGGTTGCGATGTGCCAGTAATATCATAGTGCTCTTCAGCATCCTTGGGAAATGCAGAGATTCAAAATGGGTCTAAGCTCTTGATTTAATTGCTTATCTTTCTACTTGTCCGATTTTTTTCCTCTATTTGCTTTACTTTCTTGCCTTATCACTGTCTACCACAAAAAATAACAACACAGATTTTGGCCCTATATCTTGCTTCTGCCTACAGAGATAACTTTCTGTAACTGCCATTTTCATTTTGGTATTTTCCCCTTCCTTATCACACTATACACACACTACCTCTTCCAAATCTCCTTACAAAGTATGCTAACAATGTGCTTTTACATGTTTGACAGAACTCTACTGCGCATAAGATCGCTGATCAGTAGAAAGAAGCTGTCTAAATAAAAGCTTCATATTTATTTTTAATTTATGTACATATTATTTCAGTGTTTATGCGTATTTTAATTTGGTTGCACAGAGTTGGCTTGTGTAGTTGTCTCGTTCACCTTTTTTTCCTTCTCCTCCTGCCTCCCTACTCTGTAAACAAAATGAAATGGAAATATGCCCATAAGCTGATCATTTAAGAAAATCAGAGATTTGGAATGTTTTTGTTATATATCCACAGTAGCTATATGCAGCTGTATATTTGGGAGACTGCTGCACATTTACAAGTCAGAGAGATGAGCACTCGTCTGCAGACACACTCATGAGCAAAAATAACACGTTCCCAAGTTGTTGTCATCTGGGGAGGCTGTAGTACAAATTCCCCAGCAGCTGGGGA
>NW_010285008.1:0-1369 GCF_000690775.1 Eurypyga helias
CCTGCCAGCTCATGAGCAATATGAATACATATTGCTCATATACATGTGAATATACATGTGAATAATCAGAATTTTACCTGCACAAATAGAATAGTGTATTAGTAAATAGTAAAAGTGTAAATGGACTGTCATAGCAGATTTTAAAACAACTTATAGTTTATGTCTGAATTATAAACCTAGAGTTGATAATAGCTCTGCATTAAGCAGAAGGTTGGACTAGATCCTTTCTGATCAGCTTTTTTTATTTAGTGGTCTTTTGATGAAATTATTAATTAGCTATTATTTTTACAGGACACTGAGATATATTTATGGATGCTTGCAGAAGTCTGTTCAAAAGAAGTGGCCCGCTAATACCACAATGAGAACAAGAGTTGTTAGGTAAGTTACTTGTCACTTTATTCTGTGCTGAAAAGAATCTTTTAATGTCTTATTATTTTCATGCTTCAGTGTGCTTATATATTTTTTCTTTTAGCGCCAAAACTTTATAGTACCTATATAGGTTACAAGAATATTTAAGTTTATTATGGTTCTGGGGCATGATATCCTAATTAAGGATTGAGAGCTTGCTAGATTCTTAGTCATGCTGTTGGAGCCTTGCTAGAGGTGTAGTATAGAGGTCAGTATAGCTATACCTAATAGCTTTAACTCTGAATTTACTTGTACTTTGTTAAGTTTTACAAACTAATCTAAAATCTTGATTTCCTTTTTCATGTTGAGAAAGAGAAAAAGTTCTCTCAGAGTGATAGTTAACCTTTGTGATACCTGTGGAGAGCAGTGACCTCTGAAGATAATGTTCCTGTCATATGCCATCTGGGAGGACCATGCCTTCCTTATCCAGGGACTCCTATGTAGTGTGTGTTAATTATTGGAAGTGTCTTACACATGCTAAGATTAATGTCCTTTAAAATGCAGACATAACATATTAAGGAAACTGATACCTTCTCAGAAAGGTGACTGGACTGTCATTAGATTTCACTGAGGTACTGTCTGCATTGGAATATATAGTTCTCTGCATCAGTGAAGACTCACAGTGCTGATCACTGAGAATCAACAGTGTTAATTTATGAAAATATGTATTTCTATGCTGTCCCAGTTTTGTTTCATTTCTCTGCTCCAGACCAATCACGTTGAAACATTCCAGAGCCTCTGTAAAAATGTTGCAGGCTACTGAACCTGGCTTCTCTGAACTGGCACCAAGTACAAGAACTCCAGTCTGCGTTCATAAATCAATTCAATAAACAGTTCTTCCTTTAACACTATCAGTTGCCAGTGCAGGTCAAAAAAATCTTTGACAAAAATGAGGTCTTGACAGTGATGTTCTAAATGATACTGGGGGGTTTAAGGGTATTGTCGTGGTTTAACTCTGGCT
>NW_010285009.1:0-1366 GCF_000690775.1 Eurypyga helias
AAAAAAAAAACCAGGAAAGACAACAAAATGGGCCTGTCATTCCCAATCCCGAGAACAACTCTTGCAGAGAGTTTCCCGAAGCGAAGAGTAACTTGATGTTCTCTGGGTGAAATTACTGGGAACTGGATGATTCCACTATGTAAAGAATAAACAGATGAATTTTTCAAGTTGCAGGAAAATGCAAAGTGTCTGAGATCGTGTCCATAATTTCTGCATAACAAGGCTGAGGATGCAAACAGAATTCCCCAAAGGGTTAAGAACATCGCCAGGAAAAGACAAGTACAGAAGATGTCGGAGGATAAATTCTAAAGCCTGACAGAAAACCGGATTTCTGGTTTTATAAAAGAGACTGAAATCAGCATTCTTACATGAGGATCCTTTCCGCAGCACAATAGGCACGATGCTATTGATGGTAGCGGTAAGTGAGGATGTACAGACCTGTGGGAAAATATAGAAATTCAAAGCCCTCAGATATAATCTTTTCAGAAATGTCTAAGAGAAACAGCCACGAAAATAGGTCAAAAACTGTGAAATGCAGGGCTGATGTTACCAGCTTGAGCAGTTTATCAGCTCAACCTCTACCTGTGATTTCTTCACAGCACTACTAATGACTGCCAAGAATAAGGAAAGGCACGATGACAGGACACTGATGGCAGAGCACTTCTAAGTCGAGCTAACCAAACGAGCTCCACAAGAGCCTCCCACAAAGTCTGACAGAAATTAAGCACCTGAAAGTGTGTGTCATAACAGCTTGTCACAAAAAATACACTGTAATTAAAATCCAGGAGAGTTGCAATCAAAGAGTGAATGGCTGGGGAAATGTTGAAAGTCTGTACTGACAACGGGCAAAAATAATTTTTATTGATGTAGGAGTAGGGAAAAACCAACAGGACAAGGAGAAAGTCATGTTCAAAATAAAGATACCAAAATGTTCACAATTAGCAAAAGTTAAAAACCTCTAGGGAATCACCGTACATGGGAAAAAGGAATGGGATGGGGCAAAGTTAAAGCAAGAAGAGTAGCTGACTGCCTATGTTTTTCGCCCAAAGAATAACCTAAGGAAGCATTACCTACCAAAAGACATTCATTCTACAGTCTTCAAATTGCACAGATCAAAGAAACAGTCTGTCATAAACCAGATCAGATCACAGTTACTTGTTTTCTTTATCTGAAAAGATTACAAAGCTGGTTGATAAAGCAATAATATTGAAGTTACATTACTTAATGTATTTTTCAATTACCTAAACCCATTAATTTAAGAAATTCCACAAGTGCTTATATAATGTCTGCAAATCTCAGGATTGAGAGAAAACTGAAACTCAGGAAGCCAGAGATGGGTCAGCTCAATGCAAACACAGAAATACTG
>NW_010285010.1:0-1369 GCF_000690775.1 Eurypyga helias
TTTTTTTTTTCCTAAGCAATATTTTTTTTAATTGCTGTTGAGCCCATCCTCAAGGCTTTGAGAAAGCCCAGAGGGTCGCTGTGCACTGCTCTGCGGCAAGGTGAATCTAACTTGGGTTTGGACAACCCTCAACTTTCAGGGAATGAAAGAAAACAGTTAAAAAATATCTGCCTGGCTCCAACAAAACCAAAACAAGAGGGTCTGCATGTCCCTGTTGTCTTGCTCGGCCCCCTGGGTTATGCCTGGCAAAGAAGGGGGAGTCAAATCTCCTGAATTAATAGATTTCTGCTTACAGAAGAAAAATGTAAATGCACTCTCCAAAGCGTTTGTGCCGACATAAAGTGTGTCTGTAATCCTGGCCTTTGAAATGGTGGTAGTTATTCAATAAGATAAAGGCTGTTGTGAGCCTGCCCTACCATATTGTAGCAAAGTACTTTGTCGCTGGCACCCTAAAAGTTCCAGTTTCTACACAACAAAGATCTAAAACAACTTGCAGGACAATTAAAGAATAGTTTGTTCTTACCATATTATTACCAGCCATTCTTCCGCATTTCGATATCCGCCTTTAAATTGCTACCTCCCCCATCAATATAATTGTAATCAGTCACGGTTAACATTTGTCTTTGGATGCCTTTTCCAAGTTAAATACAAAGAAAGAAAAATACCGCAAAGAAAAAAGCCACGCTTCGGATAAAGAGCCTCGCCACCAGCCTGCTTTCACACACAGACTGCGCACTTTGCTGCTAAAATTACATTTTAGCAGCCCCAACGGGTGTGGGAACAATGACCCCTCTCATTACCATAGTGACAATGGCTGGCGGAGGATTGCAACATATCTTTTTCTTCTCCCCCATGAACCTCAGCCAATAACGGCAGAAACCTGCCAACAAGTTGAGTATATAGAAGCTCACTTGGTCACCACAGAGCCAAGCGGTTGCCTTCTGGATGGAAGGCAGCCATGCGGGTCCAGCCGTTATTCGGTCGGTGTTTATCCCCTCAAGTACCAGCTCCTTCAAGCAACCCGACTAACTTCTGAGTGGGTTGCAACTTCAGCTTCTTTTGCTGTCTCCATACACACTGGCTGCAGTGTGTAAAAAGACCTTCCCTAAATTTCCTTAATACCTTTCTTGGCTTTGCCTCGTGCCCTCTTAGGGTTTTTGTGCCAGCTGTTTCCGAAGGGTCCTGCAGCACCAGCTTCTCCAGTCCCCAGATGATGTGCAGTTTTTCAGTCATGTCAACCCTTAATCCTGTTCTTTTTTTTTAATAAACGCAAGCCTAATTTTCTAACATCTCCACTTAGATCTAATCCATAAGGCTGTTTATTATCCTCGTTACCCTCTTCTATACCTTTTTCATTTGTATTCAAAAG
>NW_010285011.1:0-1371 GCF_000690775.1 Eurypyga helias
CCATCGATCAAAGGTGAGGGCGGGGGGTGAGGGAAGCGTGCGTGCAGTGGCAATAGCAAAGGGACCTTCTGCCTAGGAAAACAGAGGTGCTGTGGGGTTTTTGTTTTTAGCATCTGACTTGTACAGCCTCTTTGGCTAAAACTGGGCTTCAGCATCGTCGGGGTGAAAGCTGTGGGGGACCGGCCTTTGAGCAGCGACAGCCATGCAGCCTTTGGGTGCACGGGAGCTGCCTGAAACAGCTTTTCTCGGTAACGAAGAGAGCTCTTCCCTTAGGCTGCTTTAATCCATTCCCAATTATTGCATTGCCAAGACCTGTCAGTTAGCTCCAAGCTGGTGCTGTCAGAGTATGGCACCAGCAGTGCCCACCAGCCAGTGGCCTGGACTGGAGATGAACAACCTCTTTCAGTGAAATACCAGCGTGGGAGGACAAGGGAGAGCCCTGCCCTGGCTGGTCTCTGGACCATGTGCTGGCAGGGCATTGCCTGGCTCCTGCCTGCACCTGGGGAGCTGCAGAGAGCTCTTGGAGAGCGTTCTGCAACCGAAAGGTCCCCCAACACCTTTCCCTGTTGCCTGTGTGTAGTCTTCCCACCCACATGGTTTGGGAAGGTCATGGCTGGGCATTCCTCTGGGCAGTGCAAAAGCGAGACACCCTGTGACAGCAGGAGGGCTCTGCTGGAGCCTGTGCTCTGTGGGGCTGTGTGTGGGAGGGGACAGTTCCCTGCATACCCAGGTAAGAGGAGAGAGGAGTTAATGTCGACCCAGCCCAACACTGCACGTGGCTGATCCCAGTGAGGGAACAGGGGAGGCTGCAGCTCCTGATGGAAATGAAGGCAACCTTCAGCAGGCATAGGGACTAAGGCATCACAAATGAAACCCTTGTCCATGTCCTCCTTCCAGTCCTCTTGGAGATAAACTCCCACATGGGGTTAGATATGTGGTTTTGGGCTGATGAATACTGCTTAAAGGCTGGGAGAGGGTCTGCTCAGTCACCTTATGTCTTTGATTTGGATTTCAGATTAGCCAAGTACTGGGAAATGAAATCAAGTTTGCTGTCCGGGAACCGCTGGGGCTCAGGTAAGATGTTGAGCCACCTGGAGCTGGGTCATCTGAGGGGCCTCAGACACAGCATCCCCGACAGCTCTGACCACTGACACCAGCATTGCTGCTGCACCAGCGTTGCTGCTCCCTGCAGGACTTCTGGGGGCTGCAGGACCAGACCAGCTCTGCTTCCTTCCCCCATCAACCAGCTTGAGGCCCTCAAGATGTTGTCCCACAGCAGGTGCTGGGAACCATAGGGCCTGTGTAGGGCTGGATGAGCTCCTGGTCTCATGTATCACAGGGTGGTGTGTCCTGTGGGGACCCCCCTCCATG
>NW_010285012.1:0-1369 GCF_000690775.1 Eurypyga helias
GGTGGGTGCCCGACCCCAGCTGACCCACCACAGAAGTGAAGTAAAGCACAAGATCATTTCTTCCAGGCACACTATGTAAAATTAAAGATTATGGGGTTGCAGGGGAAGCAGGGAAGGGAGTTAAGGGAAAGAAATAGGTCAAACGACGAGATTATATTTAACAAGGTTTGTTTTCAGACCCTTACAGACCAACCCTGCTTCATGCACGTGAACGAGCTTGCCTGGAGCACCAGCCCAGGCACCCGCAGTCCACTCCCTGCGCTCTCCCTCTATTCTCAGTAACCTTTTTTTTGAATTTCTCCAACTTTTCCTGAAATCCTCTGTTTTTTTAACCAATGGGCATGCAGCTTTGATGACTCATCTCTTTATTCCCGATTCGCCCGGCTGCTTTTCATCCAGCAGCACTTTGATGACTCGCACTTTGCTCGTGCTGCTGCTCACGCACAGATGTGGCATTGATAGCTCCAACAGGGAGGAAGGGAGGCGGATACGTTTGCTATTCAGAGCACTTCCTCGGTGGTTACGCTCTGGAGACGGCTACAATAGCTCACAGCTCCCACACTGTATGCACTATTCATTCTGTGGACATTTTATCAAGAGGGTACGAAGGGAAGGCAGGATCCTCCCCCTTTAGCAGCAGAGCAGTGTTAAATCAGCTTAACCCAAGCACGAAAACTGTCCCCTTCATCACTATATTTAGATGCACTGTGGTACATGTAGGCTTAAATTCATCTCGGCTAATTTCAACCACCCGAATGCCAGGCGTGCAGTCTGAGGTCATGTATCTCGATGAGACAGAGGCACCCCTAAAGCACAATTCTTGCTCTCCAAAAATAAATGCGTTTAATTGCACTTCGGAGCCATCTCTGCCGCTCTCTCCACCGAGCACGGGGCTCCCTGAACCACCAGCGTAGTGCAGACCCCTCAGCTTTCAGACTGCTAGTTAAATGCGACAAAGCCCGTCTTGCAATGGCAACAATCGCCCACACAATTAGCGGGTTAGGAGTCGCTGGCTAATGAGGAGCTGCAGCGAAACAACCCTCAGGGTTATGGTGGATGGCAATCTGGACACAAAGCAAACATCAGCAACACGTGCTTGAGAAGAGGGAGTTGTGAAGGGGTGCGTAAACAAGAAGTTCGTTGGGAAATGTGTGGAACGAGGCCTGCACTGAACCCCATGGTTACGGGGCTGGGTGCAGTGGAGCATTCTGCATGCGGAAGCGCTCAACTTCACCAAGGAAGTGGGCAGAGACCACCAGGAAGAGTGTGACATAGAGATGCTGTGACTCACAGGCAAAAAATTAAGGAGATAGGTTCGTTACCCAACAGAAGAGATGGGGCAAGACAACCATCGTCAAATAGACAAAGC
>NW_010285013.1:0-1330 GCF_000690775.1 Eurypyga helias
AAAAGAAGGGAACAATTGAAATTCGGCTCTGAGGTAGACCAAGAGCAATTTAAAAGAGCATGGCACTACTCAGACTCTTCTCTCCCTAAAGCAAGGACCTACTAACCATCCTTTTCAAATTTTTCAAAACACATAAATGCTTAGTGCTTACGTTGTCTTTTACTACGTTACGTTAGTCTTTTACTAGGTTACAGTTCGGCCTCCAGGCAGGTCAGTGGAAAACTTCCACAAACTGTAACTTGTAGCCTACATCAAAAAAATACGTAAACAGCGCCTTCCCTCTTTTACATTCTGAGAAACTGCATTTACAAAGGAAAACCACATTCTACAAAGCCCCCCATTTAACTAGGGGGAGAATTTTGTATTTTCAGTTTGATAATAGACTAAGTGTGTTCCTGCTCTAATTGAAGAAGTCAGTGAGAGTGTTTCCACTAAAACAGGATTTCCCCCAACAAGTTAAAATTACTAACAGTTTAAATTTTGCAGAAACCCCTGGAATCTCAAGGAGTGATTCCCACCATCACTATCCTTGCTGTGGGCTTGATTTACATCACTATGTCCAAATGACAGGGTGGTCATGGGACATGTATTTATGCATAGCACACTGTCTCAAAAGCAGATGTGTAAGTTGATGCTGTTCAGGATGCGACATCACCTTTTAGGTCATTCTAATCCTAAAAAAGAAAACTACAGACTGTATTTTCAATAATGTCTTGGTGATCCTTGTGCAAAAACGTTACTAGCACCAAAATCCATTATTTTAACATGGCACATTCACAAAATAGCCTCCTGTAGGCATCAAAACTTCATAGATGCCTTTGGACCCAGCACCACAGTCTCGTTACAATTATGCACCAAATGGCCCACTGCAATTCTCTCAGTGCATACTCCTAGCCTGCAGCAAAGGCACAATAACATGACAAAGTTCAACTTTCTCTCATGGTGGACTAAGTAGCATCCCTTTAACTAGTGAACTAAAAAGACAGTCATTCAGGCCCAGCTGATGTTTTGTCACTAGTTTTACTGCAGTAACTTCATATGGGGCCATAAATGTCTGCCTCTGAGCGTGTGAATATGTACACAGGTCTGACAGCTGTGATGACTGGATAGGGGTCTGCATAATATGCAAATCCTGAGGAGGTGGGCATACTCAGAACACATCTGGTTCCATCAAAGACACCCACCATGCAGGTTGTGGTGCTATCCTTGTATGTCCTGTGTTTAGTCAATAATGACGTTACTTTTAAGGAAAATACTTTTGTGTCTCATTCCAGGGAAAGTACACAGCAAAATGCAGGGAGACGTGCCCTTGCCTCTAACAGTGAGGTGC
>NW_010285014.1:0-1368 GCF_000690775.1 Eurypyga helias
CAGGCTGAACACCCCCAACTCTACATACCAGGCACTCCTTTTGGCATAAGGACTATGAAAGCACCCCAAAGTTCAGATGGGGCTTTTTGTCACTTATGAACGGGCAGCATGGCACACTGCCTTAAAGGTGTGCTAACCTGCACCCCTGGAGGCACTGGACCTGGGTGTGATGCAGGTGGAAATCTGTGGAGTTGCACAGGTTCACAACCCTACACATCACAAAACCGGGAGCACTCAGAGTAGCAAAGGTGCTGCTAGGAGGAGGGGGTGGAAAGGTGAAGGACATAACCCCCCACACACCCCTCCAGCCAGAGCACAGCACCCTGCTCATCACACCCTTGCAAAGCAGCACTGCCTGACCTCCCTGTGCTCTTCCCACAGCCGGACAATGTCGTGCCTGCCCTGGAACGTCACGCTCCCTGGCAACATGGACATCTCCTATGAGCTGCCTACTGCTTGTGCCTAGCACTGCCTTCGGAGCACGCAGGCATACCCAAAACCCAAAAAGGAGCCCCAAACCTACTGCCACTCTACTCACAGATGGTACTTTCACCATAAAGCTGGATGGCGATTTTGCTTCCTGTGATAGGGACAGGATGCCAAGCGGAACGGTGAGTACAAGGTTGATTGGTTACATCTCAGGTAAAGGACTGGATTGGGACTTTTATCCTACGGATTCTGTATCCAGCTCTGAAAGTGAGACAGGCAAGTCATTTACTCCCAAGGTTCAGATCCGTATGAAAGAAGATAATGTCACTCTTCCTACAACAGGAGTATTGGGATGATTCATTTGTGGTTTCTATTAAAGTGTCCTGAGAACTTCATATTAAAGATGAGAAGTATTATTTTTACTCATTAAGAGGAAACTCTGTGGTTCAGGTTTGGCACAGGAAGGAGTCCTTCTTAGCCAGTGCTCCCAGGGGAAACTCACTAGTCCCATCTGCAAGACACTTCCAGAGTGAGACCCTATTGATTTCATGTTAGTGCTCCTGCTAAATAATCAGGATGAATCTCCTTCCCGTGACAGGCCTGCAGCAGCTCTTCTGCCTGTTGGCTTGTTCTCTTTGAAGCTCACATGAAGGGAGACGCACAGCAGGGCTCTTGCACCCGATGTCGCACTGCTTTGAACAACTGCCCAGAGCAGAAGGCAATGGGAGGAGGATGGAGCATCGTAGCTACAGGGCCACCTAGCACAAATCAGTCCCAGGAGCTCAGCACAGCCTTTCAGGCCTGGGGGAGCAGCCGAGACGTGGAAAGAATTGATGGAAGATTGCAGTATGAAAAACACCTGCATAGGAACAGCCCTCACCCATCCACACCTTTTCCACCCCCTTGATGCACGTGCGAATTAAAGAGGAGAAAGTCTTT
>NW_010285015.1:0-1354 GCF_000690775.1 Eurypyga helias
TTTCCAACCTAAATGATTCTGCTTCTAAACTTCCTTGCATGAGAACAATGGCATCTCATTGATAGGGTGTATGTCCAGACGTTAGGTTAGGTTTCTCCCATGTGTAAAATACAGCGATTATTTCTTCTTAAATGTAATAAATGTCTAAACAAACATGTTTGTGTATTTAGAAATAATGAAAGTACTCTGGCCATGCTTTCAAGAAGGGCTCACAAAATGAAAGAGAGCGACAGTGTAGCAAAGTGTATTTTTTGATTTGGTTGATAGTACTGTGCATGGGAATCTCAGTGTATTGTCTGGGATTCTCACGCAATCCTCACATTGGTGAGATGACCTTCTGCTGATAACCTGTATCTCGCCAAGTAATCTTAGATTGTCGGATGGCTTTTGTATGCATGCAGTACGAGACACGTGGGTTCTGTACAAAGCTCTCCAAGACTTTATTGGTACAATTTTTACAATAAAAGCACCTGTTGGTTAGTGTTTGTTTCCTGATCATTAGGTCGTCATGGTTTTGAAAACACATAACTATGCTGGAATCAAGCCACACCTAAACACTGCTGTAAGGGCGACATTGTTTTGCATGCACGATGAATAACTATCAGTGTTTCAGTAGACGATGAAGAAAATATGATGAATGCAAATTGGTGTGAGAATTAGCTCCCTCTCCAGCCAGAGTGTGGTGTGAGGGTCTTGAGTGCCCAAACCTTGTCAGATCTTCCCTTGTATCAGATGTGCTGATGATTGTTAGATGGGAACTCTTTTTCTCAACAATTAACTTTATACCAACATCTTTTGTTTGGATGTGTTATTTTCCTTGTCTATGCTAAGGAATATTATTTTGTTTCAGCTTAAGGAATCTCTCTAGTATCTGTAATTATCCAGCTTTGTGTGGAATCCTGAATGATGTTTAAATCTATTCCAAAATTATCACTGAAGAGATTTCTTGTTCTTAGCAGTAGGTCATTCTCCTAAAAAGCATGATTATGTATGTTTGGGTTTTTTTCTCCATCTCTGGTAGATTGATCTGTAGCCAGGAAGTCTAATAGCAAAATGAACTCTTTTATAAAACAACTTCTAAAGGTGTGTATTGCTGAGGGCAGATTTGGTTATAGTTCTGAGTCCTTAATGGCTTTGCTTGTCTTTGAGATAGCAGTCTACTTCCAGACAACTGGAACTTTTTCTCTTCAGGCAGTGATAGGAAATAGGATATGGAGTGGATGGTGCCAGTAATAAACTTACTTGCTGCTCAGAAGAAATGGAATAAGTGCTGGGGCCATGTATCACAAGGCCTAGTCCTCATGATTTCAGTTGGTTTGGAATCAAGTCCTAAATGCAAGGGGAACCTGCTGAA
>NW_010285016.1:0-1373 GCF_000690775.1 Eurypyga helias
CATAGCCTAGTCACTAATCCATTGATGTTGGGTAAGAAAGACGGTGTTCCAGAAGGGACAAACTGACACCCGGTGCAATTCAGGCGGGAGCAATGGGCAGTTCTGCCCTGGGTCAGAAGAGCCCTAGAAATAGTGTTAGGTGGGAATCAGAAAAAAACCCTTTGCCTGGCTCCCATCAGCCCTCATGAGAAATCATCTCAGTGTGAATAATCACTCTGAAGATCTGACTCTTGCAACAGACTTCCATGGTGTTGACCTCAGCTGTTTTGTAACAGCATCTTGGACAATTAGCTGTCTAGCAAATGAGCAAGCCAGACAAACTCAGCAGCTGGAAGTATATTAGAAACTGAATTTTCTCAAGAGGTTCAGATGACACCCAGTGAATAGCAAAAAGATTCGTAGCAAGAGAAAAGGAACAAGAAAACAAGGAAGTCAAGAACTGCTATTGGAAGCTACTTTTGAAAGGAAGAAACTTCTGACTCCTGTAAATGATAAGTGCATGTCCTGATCACAGAAAGATATCTCCAGTATGGAAAGTTAGCAGGTGAATTCAAAGAAGGTTAGATTCAACAAAGACTGCTGGAAAAAATAGTCTTAATTTTTTGCCACCACCACAGTGTCATGAATGAAGGATGTCTTCTAACAAATAGTCTGGCAAAAGCCTTCAGCGGTCTGGTGGGCTGTACAGGTGAGTATGTGCACTACAAAATTGCTCATTTGACTCTGGGCTTGGCCTGTTGCAGAGGAACATGATCTCTTGTTTGGTATTTATTTTATGAGTCAAGATGTACAGCACACACACTTTATTTTCAAGCCTTTGCAAGGGAGTAATATGAGTGCCGTATTTCAAGTCTTTTGTATTTTCTTGGTAGTATTATCAGCAATTCTTACTGAGCTTAGATCCAAAATGTGTCACTATACCACTATCTTTTGAGCTTTCAATGCTCCCAGCATGTTACTGCAAAGATTCAGCTTCAATCAGTCAGTATCTTTTGAAAAAAGAGAAAGGACAGGGCAGGAATTCAGAAATATTTCTTAAAAATTCTTGCTGCACACTCAAAAATATTTTAAAAGTCTACTGTTTTCTATTGACAAAGATGGTGGTATTAAATCTATTATCTAATAAAAATACAGATTTTAAGTAAATATTTCAAAAACATAAGCAGGGGAATACATATTTTCTTCAAAGATACAGCTTTAGAATTTCACTTTGGTGTTGACATTTCTGCTTCATATTGAGAAGCTGTAATATCTTCAATTTATCCTTACATTGGGTCAAACCCAATTTGGGGTTGTAAAGAATGGTCTTGAAAGTAAATCTATGTTTCCCAATGTCTTTCAAAAAACATTATCTCTCTTCCTGTCCCTGCTCC
>NW_010285017.1:0-1339 GCF_000690775.1 Eurypyga helias
ACAGGTATAATTAATCACACCAGCTAAGTAAGTTATCTGAACTTTTGCTTTCAATGTATAGTAACTTTAAGCAATAATCAAAACCAGGTCACGTCCTTCAGAAGGCAATAGAGGAAGTTCATGAGCTAGCTTTCAGACAGACCTTGATGCCTTACCACAGAAATGGCATCTACAAAAGCAATCTCTGGGGATTGCTTGTTTCCACTTTAATTGAAGTCCATTTCCATTTTGAAGCAACAGAAGTAGATATTTTTAAAAGAAATTATTTACGGTCACTAACGACACAAAGCAAACACACTCACCTCAGTAATAAAGGGCTCATGAAAAACATGCAAACACATAAAAAGCGCCAAAAGCCTGCTCTTAAATCTAATCTATAAAACCAAATCCATCAAAAGAGGATCCTCCAGGACAGAAAAGATCATAGATGTGTTAGTATTTGTGTATCATACCACATGTTTCAATTTGAAATGCTACTGTACAGAATCCCTTTCCTTGATTTTCTTGTTCTTGATGTCTGGTTAGGAGATCGTTGCATTCCTATACCCATTTAGGAGAAGGCATGGAAAAGGCAGACGAAACAATGACATCGGAATAAATTTGAAGCCCCAGAAATGTGGAAAACATAAGCAGCACATCAACAAAGCTATAGCGGTGGGAGAACCTACTGTGACTATCAGCCTACACTACAGCTGTAAGCACTAGAAACAAAGCCAATCACAATCTACAGAACTCTACTCTCAGGGGACAGTGTTAGTGTAACTTAATATACTTGTTTCATGTAAAGTACCCATATTTCAACGTTTTGAAATATTGCAACAGATTATCAGAAATTTACTGCCAACTTTACATTGCCAACTTGACTAGTCCTCATCTAGCACAGACTGCAAATGGCAATTCCTTCACGTTTGTGGAGTATTTTATACATACAACACACTTAAAATCCCTCCCTCTACGCATCCCAAAAATCCTTAGATGCCAACAATTAAACTTTGGAGATATACTATCCAAAAATTTTGAAGGAAATCTTGGCTCCACCACCACGCAACTTCCAGGCATTATGTTATTTACACTCACTCACATCAAGTTCGTTTTAGCATGTTTGTTACCTCTCACTAAAAAGCAACCCAGAAACGTCTTGCCTTAAACCAGCTCACCTTAAAGGTTGCGTCAGTTGGTGCCTGATGCAAACATAGGTCCCTCCTACACCAGCTGGAAGATGAGAGTCCTGCTTATACTGATTTGACCATGCCGGACTGTTCACATGCAGACGCCCTTCCACCAGCCAGCGCGCAGACATGACAAGCAGCCAGAATTAATACCCTGTTCCTCCAGCGCT
>NW_010285018.1:0-1372 GCF_000690775.1 Eurypyga helias
CAACCTGGCATTTAGGGAGGTAAAGGATGGATGAAGATGCAAGATAGTATTGCATTTTTAAATATAATTAATTCTTATGAAACCACTGATGTCCTCTTGGTCTGTGGTGAATAAGGAGCTTTTCACTTTCTGACTCACTCTTTTTTGGTCTCTGCACAATTTCTAACAGTTGAACCCTTTGTTTCCCCTTTCTGTGAGCATGCTGCATTCTTGCCTTACTTTGAAAACTCAAAGGCAGCTGCTCTTCGCGCTGACTCCTGCCTTTAATCTCTCCAATCCTCCTACAGTGCTTTGATTCGCATCTTATATTCCTCTCTCTGTTTTTCAGAGTCCTAGCCCCACATCCTGCTACAATACCTATCCCAGGTGTTTTCCTATCCACTGCAGAGTGCAGGCACACACTTTCCCTGCCTCTTCCCCTCCACCTTCCTCGCTTATTCTTATTTCTGTCCTCCCGCTCCGTCGCATGAAAGGAAAGACAGGACCAACACGGTGCCCCCAGTCTGTGTGTCTAACAGCAGTTTTTAGCTACCTCTAGGACTTTACCGGTCATCAAACTTCTTGAATAGCCTGCAGCTGTTTTTCAACTGCTTTTACAAACGTTTTGAGGTGTTAAAGTGAATACAATATCCTTCAGCCTGAATGGCTTGGAATCAGTTATTTCTCTTCTATACCAAAAGGCAAATGTGGATTTGATGTCTCTGACGGCTGTCTTTGTTCAGGGATCTA
Source organism: Eurypyga helias (assembly GCF_000690775.1). Lineage (NCBI taxonomy): Eukaryota > Metazoa > Chordata > Aves > Eurypygiformes > Eurypygidae > Eurypyga > Eurypyga helias. The sequence goes on from NW_010285018.1 coordinate 730, forward strand.
TATGTCTCTGCTTGTAGACTGTTGTGGCATGATAAAAACCTAAGAAACATTAAAAATATTAGCCGCATTTCAACTGACAGCACATATATCTCAGTATTAACTGTGAGTATATAAAGAAAATCAGCTTGTTTTATGAACAGGCTCTGCTGCAACTGCAGTAATAGACCTGGTGCTATTAAAGAGTGACAGTTTGTTGTGTTTCCATTACAACTGTCAAGTTCCAGAATTGTACAGACCTTACACAATTGCCTCTAGTCATGCCATGCCTGCGATGAGCACGAGAAGCAGAGCGGAAAGATTAACTGCAAATCAAACTGAACGAACTACACAGGTGAGGAAAAAGTTTGTAGAAGTGTAATGGCTCTGTGCTTCTGAGAAAGATACAGGCTGTGAAGGGGAAAGTCTGCTTTCCGAGTCCAAGACGAGAACAGGAATGTCAGAGATTTAACCCCAGTCCTGGAATATCTGCTCATGCAGACCTCTAACTCAGAGAGATCCAGCAGGATGTTGTGTAGCTCAATTAATATTTGTAAATTGTTTGTAAATTAAATGCTAAGAATTAGCATTGCTATCATGAAATTCAGTGGAAATTATGCCAAAATCCTGTTTTTCAGCTCTTTGTAATTTCTCCCAAAGACTCTCT
>NW_010285019.1:0-1374 GCF_000690775.1 Eurypyga helias
GGGCAGCACAGGGAGGCGGGCACCTGGGGCTCGCAGCAACGCGCCGAGCCACGCGCCGTGGTCTCCGGCCAACACCGAGCGGCAAGGCTCTGGCTCCCAGGCAGAGCAAGGACCAGCCGGCAGCTGGGAACGAAGCGACTCCTGCCTGGGCCGATACAATCGCAGGTCAGGGAGGCTCCCTTCGCGCACGCACACCCAAGGTGGAAAAGCAGGAGGAAGGAGGAAAAGCAGGAGGACGTGACAGTGGTGAGATAGGAGTTAGAACGGAAAACCAAATCTACCCTGGAGGGATGCAGATGGAGTGGAGGACAGGCACAGCTCACCATGTTCATTCCTTATTTATACATGAGAACTGAGTGCATTTCCGTGACCCCTGGGGGAAAAGGGATGGGGCAGAGCTTCCTGGGCCAGCTCCTGAGCCCGTCAGAGAGCCTCCTGGCTTGAGGTGAGAAACTCCTCTGCTCTCTTGTGGGCCTCCAGGGCTTTTATAGTGTAGACGTCCTGAGGAAGCTCAGATTTCCGGCGCAGCAAAACTTTCTCCTTCTTAATGTCTTTCAGCATCTACAGACAAACCAAAGGAGGCAGGGATCAGTAGCAAACCCCTTCACCCCTCCAAACCTCCCCATTCTCTGACTCCCAACTGCTCTAGGATACGCTGGGTGAAACCGCAGCACGCTGCAGAACAGGCTGAGCGCCAAACACAGACCAAAGGGACACAGAAAAGTCCCACTTGCACTTGTTTCCAGAGTGGCAAGGTCAGATAAACTCCACACTTCAGACTACAGGTTGATCTGTAACGACCAGGGATGACAGCAGGGGCATTTACCCTCAGAACACTTGGAAAGAGCCAGTTCTGGCTGCTGGACCCTGGACTATGCTGAGCCTGTCTGAGAGGAAGCGTGGGAGGACCCTGGTCCCCTACGCACCTGCACAGCCTCCGTCTCCACCGTTTTCTTCAGTAGCTGTATATCCTCTGCAGTCGGGGTCTCCGTTTCCATACAGCAGACAGGAGGCAGTGGTGGAGGTGCGTAATACATGGGGTACTGCAGACAACACAGACAGCTGGAGAGTCAGCACGCCGTCCAACACCCAGCCTTCCCCCCCAGCATCTTAACAGCACGGCGCGCTTCTTCCAGTTGCCCTCTCCGGCTCCCACAGAGGTGGCAGTAGGTACACAGACAGGAAAGCAGCATCTCCTACCCATCCCTCCCTGTGCCCTCTGAGCCACAGCGCGCTGCGTGTGCGGCCACAGCTGAGAGAGGAGTCCACAAACACGTACGTGCTCTCTACAAGGCATTACTCAGGCCAATGTTACAGAGGGCCAGGCTGGTAAAACACTGCCAGCATCCTGTGCTGGATTCATCCAGGAACGGG
>NW_010285020.1:0-1378 GCF_000690775.1 Eurypyga helias
GACCAGAACTTAAGGCCCTTTTAAGAGAAGCAATATTCTTTGCCCAGAAGAGTCAAGCAATATTCCCTTATAACCATTTGAGGAAGCCACACCAACAGCTCTGAAATCCCAAAAGTGGCATCAAAAGTGAAAGTTAGAGGCACATCATTTTATTCAACAGCGAGGATGGGGTCAAGGCCGCAGAGCATGTACCACGTGACAAAGCCTTCCTGGCCAGCAGGAGGGCAGTAACGTGCCCAGTCCAATGCTCCCCAAAGGGGCATTCAACATGCACTAACCCAAGGGTTAGTTGCCTCTCCCTGCACGTGAGAGAGGAAAGGGAAAAGAAATGTTGGCTGCACTCTTCTGCTGGGCACAGCAGTTCAAGTGCTCCAAGTGTTGCAGATCCAGTCCTTGAAGGAGCTTCAGGGGTGTCCCCGCACCCCTAGACCACAGAGGTGACAGAGTGGGGCTGCGGTCCTGCCGCCGTGGCTGAAGGTGTCACGACGAGTGGGAATGAGGACAGCAGCACACAGCCGTGCACTGGGCCTCTGCGCCGATCTCCTGCAGCAGCAGCGGCAAGACCCACCGGCAGCCAGATTAAAGGCACAGTTTCCCCCAGGAGAAGAACTACCTAAATAAAAAACAGAGTGCTCTGCGAGGGTCCCTAGGAGAGCAAGGCACTTGGAGTCTGCAGCATCGCATCGCTGTGGTCTGGAAAATCAGTGTCTGGCCCATCTGCATTTTAGTGGAGTTCTGGCGTGCACTGGGACCCAAGGGGAGCGAGCTGCTGAAAACAGCCCACACCGTGCCCCTGCGTTTGCCGTCAACAATTAACGTCTCTGGTTTTGCTCCCAAGCAAACAGTGACACAGCTTCCTGTCCAGCAGGAAGGCGGGATGGTGGTCTCCAAAGCTGATGGGCAGCTTGCCGCGATCTCGTTGAGCAGAGGTGGCCACACACGAGGCTGTTTCCCTATCATGGCTGAAGCTGTGTGGGGAAGTAGGTATGGAAAGCAACAATGGTGTCCCACAGAAGCGTCCTGCAAGTACAGGCTGCAATGACCCTGCGTATTTGGCAGGGGTACGGCAGGCTGTGACCAGCCGGATGCGTGGAAAGCTCATTCCCATAGCATCCGTCTCTGAGTCAAAGCATGACATTTTCTGGTACAATAAAAAGCAGCTGAGGCAGGCTGGCTGTAGGGCAAGGAGCTGGCTGGAGTGGTTTTACTGGCAATGGGTGTGGGTGCTAGCTGTCCAGCTCTTCCTGCCTGCCTGCCTGCAGACCGGGCAGCTGGCAGCCTGCTGTGGATGTAACTGCCTGCCTGCATCCCTCTGGCACAGCACGGAGGTATGGAGACTGCCTTGCACAGAGGAAGGAAATTTAAAAATAACAAAGTG
>NW_010285021.1:0-1370 GCF_000690775.1 Eurypyga helias
CTTCCACGGCTCGACGCTTTGACGCAGAGTGAGCCAGGCACCCCACGGCACGCGACACGTGAGTAGGGGCGCCAAACTGCTGCACAACACAGAGGTGGAGGAGGCCCCTGAGCCCTTACAAGTGAAGCTGGGTCTCAGCCAGGGCACTGCATCATCACAGCTCAGGTCCAGGTCAGGGGAACACAGGGCAATGAAGGCAGATCGGGAAGGCAGGCATTTCTTGCCTTTTGTGTGTTAGTCACCACATCTTACATCCCCTTACAGAGATCTAAAACTGGGCTTGGGCATTTCTGTAGTTAAAAATGGCACCCCTGGATATAACACATGGGGAATCTTACGGCCTTTATGTTTCACCTTGAGAAAACACCCTGCCTCTTGATTTCCAGAGGGACGTACAGATGTTCCGGGAAGGATTCTGAATAAAACTACTTCACATGAACAGGTAAGGGGAAAAAAAGACACTGTTTTCTGTTTCAGCTCTCCCTTTCTCACTTCTGCAACCTGAACTGACAGTCTCAAGACTGCTGAGGAGGACAGCACAGAACAGAAAGAGGGATGGGAGGCTCCCATGTAGTGAACACAAGAGCTTGGAAGGGAGGTGGCATCAAGCAGGGTGATAACTAAGCTCTAACTCTATCACTTTCAGCTCTGTGATGTCACTGTGCTTCGCTAGCAAGAAAGATGGTCAAGCCCATGGAGATGGGAATAAAATTCACTTTCTTTCAAACCGCTGGGGAAAACCCAGTCACCCTGTTACACAACAAACAAGCACGGGAAAAAGCCTCCTCCCTTCACAACACAGAGAGTGTTTAGATCGTGCACTGCCAACAGTTTTACTTTTGCAGACACTGTTTTGTAGGGGCAGCACGTTGGGGTTTGGCTCCGGCTTTGCAGCTGTGTTCATAAATTCCCGTAAAGGATCCCCTAGTCCCCAGCTGCAGGCTACCTAAGCACTCGCCTCCTCTGCTGTGACCGTGCTGAGTGCCAGGTTATTCCTCCACTGCAGACAGGGTATCACAAGGAGCGCTGCCAACCCCTCAGTAGATGGTTAGGCAGGCGTTGCTGCTCTGGTAGTGGGCAGCAGGGGGCACTGCGAAGACGTTTGGCAGTAAAGATGCTAAAAATGAGGAAAAACTCTTCTTCTAAACTTTCTCTTTTAACTGGGGGTCGGCGGTGTGTTTCTGCCTGAATGTTGCGCTCTGGTTCTTGAACTGGGTGTAGTAAAGACCGCGCTGTATTCTTTCTGTTCGTTTTTACGTGCAGAACTCTGTTCTTCAAACTCTGCTTACTGTGCTTTTGCTGCAAAATAACTACACAATGGCCAGATGCTGCCATATAATCAAGAATCACAGCATCGTTTAGGTTGGAAA
>NW_010285022.1:0-1381 GCF_000690775.1 Eurypyga helias
CTTCAGTTTTAATACTTTTTAACATAGTATGGAAATAATATGAAAAATATATATTTATATCTCTATGTATATAGCAGTAAAAATCAAGGACTTCTGTGCATGCTTCTAGACAAGCTACTGGCACTAGCCAAAACAGCAACCCATGCTAACAGTCTGGGTACCAGTTGCTTACTGCCATGGTTTCCCCAGAGCAACACAGGTATGATATCATATGCAAGAAGCCTTGTGGAAGCTAAAGTAGCCTTCTAATCTAGCAAACTGAATTCTGCAAGGGAACTTGCATAAAGAATGGACCAAACCCACAGCTACACTGCATTATGTCTAGACAAACATAAGGGAGTATGAAGGTCTTTTGCAGGAATGTCTCCAACAGCATGGTTTGTGATTTTTTAATTGTTTATTTGTGAAAATTTCAATATGATTATAACTGTTAAAATGCCTTTGGATTATTGTTAAAGTCAAACATTCTAGGAAGAGAGAATCAATGGGCAGAAGATTAAGGTTAGGAACTCAAACTGCACTGGACATTTTTCATTTTTTCTTTCAAAGAGGTATGTTTTAAGGAGCTTAATTTGGTCTCTGCTAAAGCTTCTCTACCTCCTAAACTATGAGTTCAGGAAGTGCAAGCTGTTGTTTATTGGATTTATTCCTTCTGAGAGTTTATTATGACTTTAGATCTACTAGTTTACATAGCATCATTAATAGTTTATATATTTCATCATTACTTACCCTTCTTAACTACTGTTCCCTCATTTTTTATGAAAAAGGACATTTTAACAAATTATTGTTCAGCATCAAAGGCTTATTCTTATGCAGTGTGAATAAAAAGCTCTGACAAGAAGTGATTTCTAGGAAAATGATTAATCCCTCCAGTACAGCTGACCTAGATATTACCATTTAAGTTAAACTAATAGATTTCTTAATTTCTCAGGTAAAGTAATTATCTTACTACCTGTCTCTTTCCTATCCAGTCAGTTGTGCTGTACTTCCTCTTTAAATGCAAAAAAGATCACCAAAACTAAATTTTAACAAGGATGCAGAGAAGATTAATTTAAACTAGAAGAACAACAGAAAAAGCTTGCATTTTGATACCATTAGCTGCAGAGTCATTTCATATCAGTTAATGGACTTGTTAAATAAAACAAAAATTAATTGTGTCCAAACCTTGCACATTTGTTCTGTTATGTTCATGCTGGAAAAAGAGTTACCACAAACAACTGAGGAGGAGGGAAGTGACAGTATTTACTATTTTTTACCAAAAGGTATTTTACAAGTTGAGATTAAGCCCAAACCCTCATTTTTCAGACAAAGTAATTACATTAACTTTCAGGAAGTTTCAGAATGAAAGTGTCAAAACAGGACTTCCCCCCAACACCCCCCC
>NW_010285023.1:0-1372 GCF_000690775.1 Eurypyga helias
TTCCAGTTACTTAGATTTCACCAGACTTTAACCGCTGGGCTATTTTCTGTCTCAGCCAGCTACAGAACTGCCTGCCTTTAAAGTCACTGGAGAGAAATAGGGGCTTCCAGGGGAAAATTCACATCATTCTGAGGCAAGCCTCACAGGTAGGACCAAGTTCCTTGGCATTAAGTGTAGGAGGTGCCTACACAACTCTCTCCCATAGATATCTGCTGTCTACAGATGATTCAATTAATTCCACCCTCGAGTACTGCGGATTGTCTGCAGCGGAAACCTAAGACAGAAGGATTAGGCCAAGGAGAAATAGTGTTTGGTCTTTGTTTAAAGGATTTGTGTGTATGTGAATGACTGTACCTCGGTGTTGTCACAACTTCTGCCAAGTTATGAGCATCATGAAGATTTCGGTTCACAAATTACTAGAGAACACCCAAGGAACCAATCTTTCCAAAGATGCTGCCTGTTCTTCTACAGTTCATGGTGATGGGCTCTTAGCTAGTGAAGGGCATCTTAGGGCATTTTCAACCACAGGTACTACACATCCAAGAGTAATAGGCTCCATACCCAAGAACTCCTCTTCCAAGATTTATGCAAGATGATTCACTTGCTCTGTGTAGTCTAGCAATGGGGAAGTAGGTTGGAGAGGGAGCGGACAGAAATGGACCAGAATAACAAAGCAATATGAGGTGAGATTCAAATTAATATAGTTGACACAGCACAGTGATAAAGGTCCACACTCTCAGCACCAGGGTTAGGAAGGGCTGGAAGAGGAGGTTGAGTAGCAAAGGATCAGAGGCAGGGGGGACTACAAAAAGGTGAGGTGTCCAGCAACAAGGCTTGCAGGTGTTCTTGGCTGATGGTGGCAGCTAGAATGAGCTTGGCTGAAGATGGTTGTCAGGCATCCAGGAGCTGTGGCAGGGCTTAACAGAGGACAGAAGTCCTAATGAAATTCTAGGCTGGCTAGATCAGGTCTTAAATCTCCTTCCATGCCAGATGAAAAGGAAGGTGTGTGGCACATTTCTCTCTCTATCCCATCCCTTGGTGAGGGGAGGAGAAATGGCAGAGGGGAAGAAAGGAGAGACAGATAGTGAGCAGCACAGTCTAAGCCTTGTTAAGTCCAGCTATGAAATTTCCAAGAGACAAGACTTGCCCTTTAAGAGCACCAAGAACCAACACTCAGCACCCACAAGACCCACAGTTTCCTCGCAGTTGGAATGCCTCAGCACCAAAGGAAACCCCTGACTGAAGCCAACTGGAGGACACAGGCTCTGACACCTAAGGTAGATGTTTGTGATTATGGCTGTGCTGGGACAGTGGAGCTCAGCATATTGCTAGATGGAGACCAAAGCCACCCCAAGCTCTATGACTGTCCTAG
>NW_010285024.1:0-1380 GCF_000690775.1 Eurypyga helias
CCCCCCCCCCATCCACAAGAGGAGCACAGCTCGCTGTGGCTGCGTCACCAGCAAAAAGCAAGTGTAAAGTGAATGTTAACAAATTGGGTTATTTACATTTATCATTAATTTGGAAGCAGTATGTTACCAGCTCTAAGGATACAGGGTACTTACTATCCCCAACCTCACATTAATTGCTGTAATCTCTAAAAAATAGCTTGCGATGACAACAAAATACGTGATTTAACAGTTCTTAATAACAATTTCTCCCCTCACGGCTACAGAAAACAAGCTGAGATTACATTCTCAACCTTTAAGGTTCACTCGTATTGCAAAGGTCAATGAAAAAGAACGAGCGCCTATTATACATTTAGGACTGCTTGAAGACAAAAACCCCTCCTTGGCCCATCTCCTGGTTTTCAGAGTTTGACCCACGGTTATTTTGTCTTCTATAACTTATTTTTTCTACTCATTTAGGGTTGGCAAGACTGTAAACAGCAACACAAAGTACAGAACACTAATGAAACATGACTTGTGTACTTCCCTGAATATAAAAAATGTAATATTTTATGTATATGAATATCTTAAGATGATCCTTATTCCATTAATTTAAATAATTTCTTATATAATGTGGACTGAATTTGGCTCATAACATTTCCATCTATTAAAAATAATTAGAGAAATACTTAAGCTGAACTTCCTGCCTGGGTAAACTGCCTGATACCAGAATTGCATTTTTTACCCCCAGACAGAAGAGACGTACTAAAGAGTGATGGCATGTGCTTCTGTCTTCTGAAGAGTTTGGGTCAATCAGGAGGGACAAACTTCCCATATCAGCCTCAGATGCTGAAAGTGAGAGCATTGCTATGAAGCAGGACATTCATGTGATGCACAAGAATTTGGTGAAAAAGCATTTTATGCTCATAAGAACAGTTCAGACTCGAAACTTATTTAACCTTTTGCTGGAGTTGGTAATGGAGATGCTAATTACTGTCATAGGTTCAAGCTTTCCTAAGTATTTAAACACCTGTTACATCTGAAAACAACAGGATTTATTTGCCCAAAAATCTTTTGGGATCCAAGCTATAATCAGGTTTGACATGGGGAGAGATGGATCCTGCTGTGTGAAAGATTAATTCATTTTGGTATCAACTTCATTTGAATACACAATATCTCATTCAGAGAAATTGTAGAGAATATTTGAGTAACCCTGGCTTTGTGTTCACACAGTATTTCCACATTTGCCCTACTGCCGTTATTCATATTCAAAGCAATGTCTACTGCAAGAGCTGCCCAGTGCTCCCGCTCCCCAGGAGATTTGCTCAGTAACCAGGACACCCATAACAGGATGTAACTGCAGGGGCTCCCATTGCATCCATATCATAGAATCACAGAACGGTT
>NW_010285025.1:0-1379 GCF_000690775.1 Eurypyga helias
CCCCCGAGTCTGCCTCAGGTTTTGCATTGTGTTTTTTAGTTGGAGTGCAGTGGGATGTTTCTGCACATTCTTCCTTTAACATTGCTTTATAACTAAATCACAGGATGATTAGTCTATTGTAGTGGTTAGAGCTAGCTTTAAAAAAACCCCAAGTTTTTAAATAAAAAGCCTCTAGGCTTTCCCTTTGCATTCTGTGCGAATTATTACAGAACATGAGTAAGACAGACTAAACACAGGCTTTTTTAGAAGTTAACAGCCTTTCAGACATGTAGAGGAGACTACCTAGTAACAACAGAGCTTTATGGCTGAAGAACCTATGAATTCTTCAACTGCAAGGGATTACAAACCTGATGGCCAGCAGAGGATACTGGGATCCCCTGGTTTTCGCTGTGTGTAACTGAGGGCAATATGCTCCTTTCTTTCATTCCTGTGGTATTCTACCCCCATTCCCTTTATGGGAGAAGGAAAGATTTACTTGGGAGAGGAGTCTGTCCTTAATTAAGAATAAGCATCTCTGATTTCCTGAATACTTCAATTAAGTGAAAGGATTTAATCCTGATCTACCATGTGCTTCAGAAATGGGTTCCTGATTGCTTGTCGGAAGGAGTAACTAATCGGAGAAGTGAGAAGGCGATGGCATGATTACCTTGGATCGGATGGAACATCTTAAGGAATTAAAAGATAAAATTGCCCTTTCTTCTCAGCATAATCTTTGTCTCTATTAGCAGAGCTGCATTTCGGCTTTATCAGATCCTGTCTCTGTGCTGATCGGATTAATTTCCTGCCCCTTTTGCAGAAGACTGAGTGGTTTGAGTCTGGCCTTTGGATTTTGATTTCAAGGCAAAATGCTGTTCTTAAAATCCCTAGCCTGCCTTTGCAACATGGCTGCTGTTGTGGGGTCATGCGCCTCCAGCACCAGATCTTTACCTGTCCTTGCCTCTGGTATGCGGTCAGTGGGGCAGTAATGTATCGTAGAGTAACAAGACTGGGGGACGGAGCTTTATTGCCTGAAAAGCTCATTTTCCTGGGGATGGGGAAAGTGCAGGTCACTTCAGCACTTGCAGAAGCCTTCAGCATCAGGCACTGTCAGCAGTAGCGCTGTTTTCAGTGGGAGATGCTGCATGGGGAGTGACATGTGCGAGAATGAATTGCTGGAACAGGCAGTTGTGGGTCTTGTGGGGAGCAGGGGTTGGTCTGGGGCTGTGCTAAGGTAGGTTCAGTCTTGCCCAGAGTCCCAGAGGTCCTGGGATGACAGAGGTTGGGGGACCAAACCCAGAGACCTCTTCAAGGCTCTGTACTCCTGAAATATAAAGTCAGAACATGGGTGGAAAATGAAGTTCCTGGGTTTGGGTTTCTCTCCTAAATGTGCATGTGAAAGA
>NW_010285026.1:0-1381 GCF_000690775.1 Eurypyga helias
CCTGAATTGCCTGCCCCTTATTCCAAAGGGTGTAAACTCTCTTTTTGCGCCCCCTTAAATTCCAGCCAAAACTCCCTGTTCATCCAGGCAGATCTTCCCCACCAGCTCATCTTTCCACACATGGGGACAGGCTGCTCCTGCACCTTTAAGTGAGGGGAAAAAAAACCCAAATAGTTTTCTGGACTGCGATTCTTGATCCTCTTTCATTCAGAGCTGAAACTGAACACCAGACTTGCTAAAATGAAATATTTATTGTTTTACGTAGAGAATTTAATGAATATTATGAAACAGTTGATAATATGCACTAATGTAAGCTGGATCCTTCAACTTTTACAAAGCTAATAGTGGGATTTAAATTGCTACTATATGCTAGCCAGTGAATATATACCTCTCTTCAAAAGCTTGACTGTTGGCCCCTACACATTCATAACAATGTCAGTTGGATTTATAGGACAGGTCTGATGCTGAAGGAAGTTTTCCGGAAACAGTGATGAACACCTTCATGATCAAGATATTCATGACAACCTCAAAATGGCAAACTTTTTCAGGACTTCTTCAGCCTTAACACGGGCTTTGTTTCTATTATGACCAACTACTTCAAAACCAAGAGGAGAACAGAGCTGTGCTCACAGGGGGGCTGCGCACTGAGCCGGTCTGATACCTGCTACCCCTCAGTGACAGCAGCTTGCAACTGGTGCCAGCTCCCTCCCACCAGCACCCACAGCACCGCTTGGCAGTGAGCTAACAAATGCCCCAAAAAATAATGAGGTATCTTCTGGTGTACTCCATCACAGCTGGTGCCCTGCTGTTCTTCTGCTGGGCCGTCGGCATGCTGCTTCTCATTGTCATATCTAACCACTTACCAGTCACCACACCAGGTTCCTTGTTACTTTATTTATATAGCTGCAGCAGAGCTCTCATTTTGAAGCTTCCCAGCCATTGTTTGGGAACATCAGTACAGCTGAGGCTTTCGTGAACACGTACGGAAAACAGGAAGGACAGAAGAACCTGCAAAACCAAGGTGTCGGCTGACTCAGGACTGAACGGCTGTTGTAAGACACAGCATCTCTACTACCCATTCGTAATAAAGGGGAGCTAATTAGCAGCACCTTGTCCCTTCACCAGGCTTCTCATCGCAGTGGCTGGCCTTGTGAGAACAACAGCGCATGCACAATTAGGTAAAAAGATACAAACTTACTACAGAGACATTTCTTCACCCAAACCGCTGCAAACGCGTTTTATGAAAAACAAAACCACCACATCGAACGTTATTTATAAGGTGAAGAGGCATCACGGCAGCAGCGACCTCGCCGCAGCAGCCCCGGGGCAGGGCAGGCTGCCCGGCCTCCCCCGCGGCTCCTCACCGGGAACTCCCGCACAC
>NW_010285027.1:0-1376 GCF_000690775.1 Eurypyga helias
TTCTTCCTAAATCCTCTAAGAAATTACACCTTAATTGTGTTTATATCAGCATTTTCTCTTGAGACAACATCTAACTGAAATTGATTGCTTGTTTTCTTTTTTTGTGACTAATCTTGGGAGGGAACATCATGCTCTTTGCCAGACACCAATACACGCTGTCTCTCACTGTTTCCTCTGTATAATGAGTGTGTGTCTCTAGAAGGTATAGAGGATGGATTCTTGAGGCTGTAATGAGAAGAAATGTACAAAGAATTCTTACATTTCCAATACATCCCTGGTTTGAAATTAGAAACGGGACTTTCTCCTTCCACTCCTTGGGAATGTTTTCAAAATTAGGTTGTAAAAAAATTGCCTAAGCTTATTGCTTCCTGGTCTTAATAATTTAGCAGGAATTGCCAGTATTTTTCCTGAATGTCTAATTGCCTTTTGAATACTTTAAGAATTTGAATCTTCTGAGAAATACTCATTCATCTAGAAAATAGCCTTTTGTTGTTCACTTTTATCTGTCTCCCCATTGAAGAGGTCATTAGAATACCTCCTCCACCTGTCTATGATTGCATTGTTTGCAAATAAAGATTTTTCTTTTTGCACTTTCGTGAACCTTCATGATTCACGTCCTTGCCTCCCGATACTGAAATACATGTAAAATATTCTGATTAGTACACCTACTGCATACCATCTCTTACTTCAATTTCTGCACCATTATCTTTTGCATTGTCTTAGCAAGGAGCTTTTCTGTTCTGGCTTTATTATAACCTTTGATGTAAGAATAATACTGAATTCTTATTATCTTTGGTGAATGTTAATAAAAGGAAAGATCCCCACACACCTTTATGAAAACATCCATTGTTTTCATATTTGCATTTGACCCTCTAATGTTTTTTTATACTCTGTAGTGTATCTCTGAAGGTACTCAGTGTCAGTCTTGTGTGTGTTCACTTTGTTATCTTTTAAAGCCTCGGCCTGATGTCACTCAAAGATCATGGGTCACTTTTCATATTTCTTGTCTGCTTTTCTAACGGGACAGATATGTTTCTCAGAACAGCTGCTGGAAGAGAACAGCTCTCACTGCAATGAAATTATTTTATGTTCCTGGTGTTATTCCTTTGTCCCAAATCAACATACACCTGTTAATTTCATTTTTGCAGACCTATGCAAACATCTGAAGAGTGCCACATCTTTCAGTCCCACAAAACTAATCCCATTTATGTCTGCCATAACTAAGGCTGTCTTTTTTATAATTGGTTCCTTACATCTCATTCTGCCTCAGCATTTCATTTACTCAGGAAAATGGTGAGAGTCCAAAGGGCATAAACGATATTGGGTGTTCCAAGTTCTTCTGATAAGGCATCTACTTGAAAGGAGGTTGTAGGGAG
>NW_010285028.1:0-1380 GCF_000690775.1 Eurypyga helias
GCAGCTGTCTGGTGCTTAGTTGCTGGGCATAAACCACAACAGTAATTTAAAATACAAGTCATGTAGTACAAGCAAACCAGGATTGCTGCTCCACCTGTAATACATTTTTTTGTAACGTGGTATTTTGCTTGGTGTAAAAGTGATATAGATTACAGGACAGAAGATAATCAGGCTGAGGCAGTTAACAGTTTGGCCATAATATTTCCAAACATTTCAAATAATTACTGTTTATGACAGTTATTGACAGCTTGGAGTTACTAGAGGTGCAAACCGTGATGTTAATAATAGCTTTAGCAATACATACATTTGCTTCTTTTGGAATAAGAATCCATGTTTCTTTCTAAAACATACTTAACACATTTTCCGACCTTACCTGACACTCCGTATATAACAAATTTAAATGTGTTACCAAAAAAACCCCAAATGAAATGCAAACACAAAAATATAGCAAACATGGCAGATACTTTAGCAGATTTCTAGAGCACTTTCTTATTCCAAGGTAAATTCTAGGTCTGATGTTCTTTCTTGCGGGTCTCTGGACTGTTGAAGCCAACTTGAATGCTGCCGTTGTCAACAACAAGTTCTGCAAGAACATGAGCAAATACAAGCTTGGTTATGTCTTCCCAGCTGCCCAGAAACATCTCGTCATGTAGCCACATACTACAGCGCAGATGACATCCATTTTGTCACTTTGAATCACTTGCCCTTTCGGAAGGTAAGAACAGAAGGTAGGAACAGTGCAAAACTCCTCTTAGCCATTTGCAGCCAATGATGTTGTCCTGCCTTGCCTTTACAAACATACACTGGTCTCCATGTTGAGAAATGCCATCAGGCAAGAGCAGTTTTCACTGACCTGTTCTTAGGCTTCAGGTTTTGGGGTGGGTTTTTTTGTCTGCAAGGAATTATTTCCTGAACCTAATGACCAGCATCACTACATGGGATTTGGAAGCCTTCCTCCCACCCAGCCTTTTGTTGGGTGCATTTTAGTAGATGTTAAAGCGTACTGAATCCTTGTCTGTCTTTGAAATGTGTTTTTCCTCAGGTTTGATTTTAAGCATTCTTGCCCTTTCAGTGCTGAGTAGTCATCCAGCCATAAAGATGTATATAAATGAATTATAAAGTTGTATAAAATAACCAGTGGAGAAGGGCTCTCACCTATCCTTTCTTATAACATAAAAACAGTGGTAGCACTGAAACAAAATTGAGAGGGAAAGATGTGAAACATGAAAAGAAATGATGCTCCATTTTTAATCTATAAACGCATTGTCATAAAAGAGACAGGTATCAGGACACCAAATATTCAGTATTGTTCCGTGTGAACATATACCCTCATATCGATAACAAGCGCTTCCATCATTACATTTGAAAGAATCATAGAAT
>NW_010285029.1:0-1382 GCF_000690775.1 Eurypyga helias
CAGTTGCCGGCTGGGGTTAAACCATAGCAAGTTCTCAGGAGCAGAGAAGCTGAGGGACTACACAGGTGAAGCACCTTATTCATCCAGTAATTGTAATGGATCTCACCTGGAGAAAGCTCTGCTCCAAAGCCCTGAGGGCTGCAGTCAGGACAGTTTCCTTCTGCAGTGCAGTCTTTTGTCAGAAAAGCTCTGAAGCAGTTGAAAATGCACGTGGGAGATTGCACCAGCATCAGCCAGCCAGCCAGAGGATGGGTTAGCACTGCCAGATCCTTGTAAGTACAGAAATTGTGACAGGGATGTGGGAAATTTCAGATATGAAATATGGATTTGGTGGCAGACCTGAGGAGTGGATCAGGAGCAGCTGCTGGGAATGCAGCAGGCAATAAGGGAAAGGGTCTGACTGAAAAGGTTTTGCAGAATCTTAGGGAATGCATCTTTTATGAATTGTTTCTTTAATGACCTTAGCATGAGAAGCTGCAGTCTGGTGGTGGGAATTCCTCCCATGCATTTCTCACTGCTATGCTTGCTTGTTGTTTGACTTGCAGTTATCAGTGGGCAGCCTCTGGTGGGGGGCTTATCTGTGCTGCAGAGGGAACAGGACATGGCCGAGCAAGGAGTAGGAGATGTATGTTCTCAGGAGGGGGCAAGAAGCTGTTTCTTGAGCCCCAGTAACTGCTGTACCAGGCAGGTCAGCCTGGAGGTAACATGAAGACCTCCCCTTCCCAATGTCTCGGTTAATGGGAGGGGCTCAGGCAAACAAGCATACCATTAACAAAACAGCTAACTTCATGCTTATGCTTATATGCCCTTTGGGCTACCAGGAAAAAGCAATGAGATGTGTAGGTGAAAACTTAAGCATCTTTGGCTGAAACTTCAGGTTTGGGATTAATGCAGAGGTGGCAGGAGGGGCTTGGGTCAGGAGGAGCAACAGTGTAAAGCCTGGTGGATGGAAATCACTTCTTCAGAAAAGATTTGGGAGTTGAGGAGGGGCGAGGTGAAGGATCAGGAGGATCCCTAAAATGTGATTTTTTTCTTATCAGCTTTATTCAGTGCACATCTGCCCAGGCAGCTCACATTGATTTGATACTGAACAATTTTTCTGATTTTTGAAAACTGCAACAAAGTGCAAGCGATTGCACATGTGCATACCTTTAACCAGCCATGTAGCTGCATGTCTGATTGTGATTATAATCCTGTGAAAGTTTTTGGTGGACCCAAGGACTCGATCCCACAAACAACACTGATCACGTCACTGTACGTGTGAATATATGCTTGCAGGATTAAACCCTGCCTTCAGCGATGAAGCAATTAATTGTTATAAGCAGAAAACATGCAGGGGTGGGGGAAGGAGGGCTGTAAGTGCAAGGTCCTGCACGTGGGTT
>NW_010285030.1:0-1380 GCF_000690775.1 Eurypyga helias
TCTGCCAACATAACCTACTTTCAAAAATACCTTTCTCTTGTTTTTTTTCTGAGCCACAAAGATGCAAGTCTGTATAGTCGAATGAGACTTTCTAAAGCAGATATTGTACTTAAATGCCCATCCTCCACCAAAAATCATCATGAATTGGAAATGCATGGCCTGCCTGGTTCTTTAAATATTCTAATATAACTGCCTTTGAGTTTTATTGCTGTAAATCTTATCATTCAGGGATCTCTCCACAAAAAATAAGGAAATGATTGGAAAGGTAGTTTCCTCTTGAGTGGCTCTGACAATGCAGGAAACTAAACACCTTGCCTTGAAATTGTGGCTCTGTCATCTCAGAATGTAACTGTTTAAATATATACGCTTTTGCATCACCAAATGCTTACGAACTACTCTCATGGTTCATCTTTTACCCTCCTGTAAAGTTTAAAGCAAAACACTGTCTAGCTGATGTAGAACCTGAATAATTGTAGCCGAAAGGGCCATTCTGTTGCTTGTTTTTCTGTTATTCCTCTCAGGATTGCATGCAGAAAACACTTTTAGGACCAAGAAGGTGTCTTAAACAGCTCTCAGTGCTATGTATGTGCTATAGCCTGCTTGTCTGTCTTGTTTTGTTGTGTTATGTCAATGACAGTGTGTGTACCACAGAATGACAAGTAATTTTATAGCCCTTGTCAGAACGGTACATAAAATGAAAGCAGTGCAGAAGGTAGGTGTTCATCCTGTCAAATGAACAGAACCACCTAAACCTTTGCGTTATGTTTTGAAGTGGTTTAATTCACTTTTCCCCACCTCATCCAAAAGTTTGGCTATTTGACTCTCAGAAGGAAAAGAAATGGAATGGCAGCTGAAGAGGAGGGGAGGGTTTGTGCAGAAAGTAAAACTCCTGATGCGATGAACAGGAGCCATGAAGTCACGTAAATCCTCCCCTGTAATCTGAGATAGTCAGCCCTGTGTGAGCATATGAAACCGTTTTCTGAACCATCTTTACAGATGAGGGAGTGAGTGCAGGCATGAATGTGTCTCCATTTTACACCATTTATTTGGAGTGAAGACTCCATCTGACAACCCCTCTGCTCAAGGAACGAGTGCTGATTTTACAGAGTTCTCCAAAATATTTCTTTGGTTTGCTGCAGAGGGAATAGTCTTTACTGAAGTCAAGTCACAACCTAGTAAATCACCTTACCAAGTACAGAAATTGCCTGCAAGTAATAGTTGACTATATCAACTGTAACTTGACTATTATCACCTAAAACTGTAATATTGTCACTTTCCATAGTGCTGTACATCCTGCCCTGTCCTTCCATTGCAGAGACAGGGAGGTTGTATGGCAAAACCGTTGCAGGCCAGGAGCAGCTCCATGGAAGTGAGAGTCTG
>NW_010285031.1:0-1381 GCF_000690775.1 Eurypyga helias
GGGACTGAAAGAGGTGTGGGGATGGAAATACTTTGAAATGAGGCTGCATTAATTCCAGTGCCTATGGAACAACCTGGCTGAAATGGCTTTATTTTGGAGAGTGTGTACATATGTATAAGGTGGTAAAATGAAAGCTAATGGGATGCCTTAAAGATTCCAACGTGCAGTATTAGACATAAATGCACAGTACATAAATGTAAGGAACCTACTATCTGGTGCTATTAGCTATATATAAATGTAAGCTTGTCCATAAATTTTCCTTAAATGACTCTTAATCTATATGCCTGAGGAACTGTTAGGTAAATTACAGTGTCTGCATTTTTTCTACACGTTTGGGTTACATTTATTAATTTAGCAAGATAAAATGCTTGTGGAGACACTTGGGTCTAGCTGGAATTGCTCCAAATATGACAAATTTGTAGTATTACAGAGGCAAACCCATGGTCTAATATTAATCCATTGTGTTCAGAGTAAAATTAAGTATGATAACGCTAATCACAGGCTTGTTCTTACTATTTGTCTTATTTTTCTTTACATGAGCAAAATGTATGGTCAGGAGTCACTGTATATGTGTGGCTGGTTGTTTGGTTTTTTATTCCTGATTTTGAGAAGTCTCAACTGCCTCAATCCTTCTGTTGATAATTTTCTTTTTAGTAAGGCTCAATTTAGTTTAAGTCTGCTGTTCATTAGTTAATGTAGCTTCCTCTGAGGAAGGTGAAAGTTTTTGCATTGAAAAATGCAACTGAAAGGTTTCTTGGGTGCTGAATATCAAGAAGTTTAAAGGACAAAACAACAAAATGCAGGAAATCCAGTCTTTAAGGTTGTGCACTGAATCAGTTACATTTTTTTGAAGTGATGTAACTGGTTTGTCAGTGATGTAAGCTAAAAAATTCTGGCCTGTCTGGAAACTCATCATTCAGCATTTCTTGCTCATTTCATACTTTTTCCCTGAACTTCTGTAATCCTGGGCTGGCCCTGAGCTGCGTGGACCGTCTTTTTGCCATCATACACCCTGTGTGTGCTCCCTTTCTGCTTGTGCTTTGGTTTATACCATCATAGAATTTTGGGAAGAGCCATTTCTCTCTCCTCACAATGGACTTTTACTCCTTGAAACTTTCCACTTAGCTCCCTGCGGCTTTTCTTCTGCAACTCTCTTTGCCCTTTCTCTTCTCTCCAGTCCTGTAGATGTCCATATTGCATTCACTGCAAGGAAGTAAAAGCCACTTCAGGGGAAGGCTTAGTCTTGGTGTGTGTTTCTAAAGCCCATAAAGTGACTTTATGTAGTGCTATATAAGCAATAAATAAGAATGCTAAAACCTGACAGGTTTTTCTTCTCTCTGCATTTTTAAAGCCACCTTTTTCCACTGAAGGGTATAGGGAA
>NW_010285032.1:0-1376 GCF_000690775.1 Eurypyga helias
AGGTCGAGTACAAGATGGGCTGGGTTGCTATCCTTTAACACAGGGGTCCCAGCAGGTCCATAGCACAGAGAGTGGTTGAAAAACTTACTCTTCCAGTTCTTCCAGGCTCTCTAGCTGCTCCACTTCTCCAAAGCACACATCCAGTCCTTGTAGAGATCAGCTGACAGGAGGTTGGAGGGGATGTTGCAGAGCAAGTCCTGCAATGCCAAAATCTTAAGATGAAGCTTTGGACACTTCCACTGGGACCATAGGGAACATCCCCATGACTCTGCCTCGGGAGGACGCAGGTTGGTTTCAGCCACCTGCCCTCGTAGTTACTCACTGGCACTGCAAGAGTGGACACCTTCCAGGCTATGTGCCAAGCAGTCTTGCATAGTCTGTTAACAGGACAGAGCTCTTCTCTGCCTTCTCTTCACCCCTAAATCTCGTAATGCCTCCCTAAGCATACTGCCGGAGAACAGCATGAAGTGAGTTTCCAGGGGCTTGCCAGAAATCAGGGGTAGAAGAGGAACAGAATAGGAGATATAAAATTAAAATGCCAAATTTTTCTAAGCCTGAATTGTGGAGTTTTGGCTTCACCACAACTTCAGCCAGGAGTCACAGCCAGGTCAAACCCAGTCACTGAAGTGGGCTTCTGCAGATTCCCAAGAAGCTAATTCAACACACATGAAATATCACAATGCAACACACAAAGAGAACAGGTATAAGGAAGCAGGTAAAAATGAGTAAAGTGGTATTAACATACAGGAAATCAACAAGAGGTACAGTATTTTAAGTGCTGGGCTAAGGCAGGAATCCCCTTTCAGTAAACATTTGACTGAATACATTTCTCAAACTGAAAATACTACTAAGTAGATGTCATAGCCCTGCTGTGTTTCAGTACAAGTAAGAGCTATGTGAGAAAATCTGACCCAGATATCAGCACTGATTTATGTGAGGAGAAAATGTGCTGGTAAATTATCTGAGCAGGGCAGTTTTCTGGCAGAAAACAGCGAATTCTGACTAAATCCAATGCGCATATACTGGTATCTTCAACAGACAGATAAAACCGGTGGGCAAAGCAAAGCAGCCAACAAGCTTGGGCCACGAACTGCCCTGTAAACAAATATTATTTATTTGATATCAAAGAGTTAAAACTGGTAGTGCTATTAGGATTTTAAACCCAGTTTGCGTTCAGTAAACACTTTCCACTCTTGCATCAAGAGTAGATGTAACACTGACAACTAGCACAGTCCTCTTGTATGCAGCATACCGCAAGTCATGCCTCTTTCTAGGTAACGACAAGCTCTGCAGGAGATTAAATTCTGGCACATTGTCTTTAGACGGCCAGAAGCTCAGTGCAGGGCTTTTAAGTTTGTACAGTGTCTGCACAATTA